>NW_009611123.1:50023-74019 GCF_000690535.1 Cariama cristata | reverse complement strand
TCCCCCCCCCGTCCCCCCTCCCCGGCCTCAACTGACAAAGAGAAGACATGGGATAATCTCTTGGATAAATCATATCTTGAAGTGGCCTCAGAAGTGCTGAACACATGATGTGCTGAAAACCATGCAGGGAAAATCCAGGTTTATTACTCCATCCATTACTTTACTAGTGTGCAAGTGGCCGGCTCCAGCCTGTCAGAGAGAAGGGACTGACCAGCCCTTGGCAGCCTGCCGCCTGTAGCTTTTGCCGGTGGGAGAAGAAACCTACGTGAAACATGCTCCTGTCATCTGTTTTTTCTGAACGTTTGAGGCTTGTTGAGAACAGCAGCTACTAATTTGTACCCGGGGAGGAAATGTTGAGCAAAGATGGAGACATTGCTGACAGTGGTGTCCACCGGTTGAAACGTGTGCCGCATTTATTACCACCTTGCAGGAGGTGAGTGCAAGCACATAGAAAGCCTTCCTGTAACCGCAAGGAAGATGCAGCTTCAGGTACCCTTGGGTACTGATCTCTGCTTTTACTGAAACAGGTTTTGTACCATGAAAAGCATTATCCGAGGTGCCCGAAGAGCAGAGTTTAGAGCCAGGCATCTGCACGCTGCCCATGGCACCTCCTGCCCATTGCATAAATCACTGAAGCGATGAACATCGAAGATGCTTCTGCTGAGTCTTTCTACATCTTCGCTCTGAATGTGGCAGCTTTACGAGGCCGTTGCAGGGCTTGGTCTCCAGATGCTTGGTCTTTCTGCCAGGAGGCATAAATTGGTTTAGAGCATTGCAAGATAGCGTATAAGATTTATTCAGGCTAAGTAGACTTACACTGTCTTAAGATAACAAAGAAATAATTTGGTTTGAGTAGAAAGATACATGCGTGCTCCTTCTCTGGTTAGTCTTCTGGTTAGAAATAATGGCTAAAGGGCTGTGAAGTAAGATGACTTTGAAGTAATGCATCTATATCAGTTTCTTTTGCTTTTTTTTTCTTTCTTCTTGTACAAAAGAGCTCACTTAGTCTGTGCCTGAGGTCAAAATTGGGTTTATACACAGGGGATTGTCTATTCTCCAGGATATTTCAAAGCTTTCATTCAACACATTTTTGACTGCATCATTTGTAGAATCTTTGGAACTTGAACTCCACGTTCTCTTCCAAGACGTGTAAAACCAACGCTGGTTTATACCACACCCTCTCTCTGTGTATGCCTGGGATTTCTGTGCTTCTCTGCAGGGCTGGAAATGCTCCCTGCAGACCTCACTCACCTTTGCACGTTTGCAGTTTGGCATCCACAGTATAGCTTTGCATTTTGCGTGATCACTTTGCTGATACCAAATGCAAACAGGCAAAAGATGGGTGTTAGGCACAAATCATTCGCTTACCAGTGTCAAAAATACGGAGTGACACCGACAGTGTTCCTGGTTCATCAGTTCAACATGGTCCTTAAAATTTTAAGTGTGAGTTTTGTTAGTGAGATGAACTGAACTTACTTTCAACCTCTTTGGGGAAAAGAGGGAATGAATGGCTTTTATCAGAAGCAGTGACCCCAGAAAAGGTTTTGCTGCCATTAAGATTCAGGAGAAGGATTTTATGTATCAGTAAGCGGAGTGCATAAGAGATGCCAGGCCACATCTGTGATGTAAAGGAAGGACAGGATATGGAATTTATGATTAGAGCCATCTTGTATGCATTATGCATAAGATAATACATTGGTGTCAGTTATGTACAGTAGAAGCCTTAATTCAGCTGGAGTCCTGCTGACATCGTAAACTGGGAGACAGCAAGTAGTTTATGGGCAGTAGTAGAGCCTCCGGACTGAATTACAGCCTCAGCATTCAGTCCGTTACTGAGAGTTGCAGTAGTAGTAGGCAATATATTACGTGCTTTTACCCAGAGTAGGACTGGTGACAAAGAAGGAAAAACTTTATTGTAGAGATGCTGTGAGGAATGGGAGATGGAGTTATGGGCGAGAGAACCATAGAAAACTATAAAACTAGTGCAAGGGAAGAAGCGAGGGTTTGGAGCTGGCTGGAAATAAAGAAGCCAGACTGGGAATAGGGTTTCCAAGTGCAGTCCCTAGTCTACTCCCATGCCCTGTCCTGCCTACCTTGGGCCAAGGACATGGCATCCCATAGCAGGCAGGGACTGTCTCTGCCACCCACATGCCTTGTTTTGTCCTCATCCCTTGTAGTTAGAGATGGGCCTTCACCACAATGCCCAAGATTTTTAATATTCTTTCTAGATTTTCTTTGTTAGCATTAATTGCAATTGCTGGATATTCTTGCTGTCTATATAAATGGCCAAATCCTTTCTGAATCTCATCAAGTCCCTGGTCATGATGACTTCCAGGAGCTTAAAGTCCAGCAGGATAATAGCTTATTGTGTGAAAAACGATTGCTTTTTGTCAGGTTTTAATTTAATTGCCATCCCTCCTCAGAGCGTGAAGACAGAGGCATCCAAGCTGCCTTTTCCATTTCTGTTCATTAACTTGTATGCATTTGTCATATCGCTTCTAACTTCCCTGCTCGCCAAGAGAGAAAGTTATGATCTTTCAAGTATTTCTTTTTATGGGAATTGTTTTGGGGTTTTGTTATGAGTGTGTGAAGGTTCTCGGTTTTTTCCCTTAATACCCTTTAATTCTGCATTGCTACATTTGAGGAAAGATGAGCTGTACAGCATGCCAGTTCAGACTGCATCATCTACCTATATAAAGGCAAGATGTTATTTTTTGATTATTATTTGCACTTCTCCCCCCCCGCCCCCGCGAAGCCTACTCAGATACTGAAGGTTTTCTTTATTTGAAGCAAAACCAAAAGGACAGAGGAGGGAGAAAAAAATGGTTTGTGATAAATTTGAGAGTTTGAGGCCATTTCTCTTTGGAAAGCCTGCTTCCTCTCTTCCTTTCCCCAAGTGGCTTTGAATTACACAGAATGTCCCTTTTGACTCGAGAGTATTACAAACCACACAAACATAATTACGTCCTTCCCTAAAACGTCTGTTCTGTTCCTGATAAATTATTAGCTCTCTTGGTCACTTGGAACAGATTGTTCCACTTAAATGATTACAGTGGTGCCCAGCTAGCACTGATGGAAAGTAAAGTTTGGTCTTTGATGCTAATACTAGCAAATATGTGGAGTAAAATGTAAAAGCAACTGTTAGACTGGAGGGAGTGAGGTTAGTTCTGGAATAAAGATAGTGCTTGTTGCAGGTATCTGGGGTCTGACTCATGGCTATCAGAGCACTATGTTCTCGTCAGGGATGTTGGTGGACTGGAGGTGTGCTCGAGTTGGGACCTGGAGTGATGATTTTTTTTTAATTATTTTTTATTTATTTTCCTGTGGGTAACAGAGAATTGCATGTCCGAAGGCAGATGAGCAATCTTCACTGTTGATATTTGGGGGAGTAGGGGAGAAATCTTTAGGATCCCTCTAAAATCTACCTATGTCAGAAGTGCTCCTTGGCACCCTTTTGAATTACTGGCAAGGTTGCTGATAGCTGAACACAGGCATCTAATATCTGAGACACCTTAAAAAAAAAAAAGCAACAAAACAAACCCCTTAACTGTACATACACACAAAGAATATAGGTCACCTTCAATGCAGTGGATTAGGCTGAGCTCTGGAAAATCAATTTCCGTTGATTAGTTGCACTTGCAGCTAGATGTAAAGAGTTAAAGCCAGGCACCAAACAACGCAGGCTAATGCCTGTCGTGTCGGGCTGCCATCCAGAAAACATTTTGGTGCTTGTGTAACGCCACGCACGGGACTCGAGCTGTCTGAAGCCGATGCAGAGGTAGAAGCATTCCAGGAGATCTCCACAAACTTTGTCTTCATGACCTGCATAGCCTTCAGGCAGCAAAAGCACCCAATGGGTCAGCTCACCGAGTTGTTGGAAGTCAAGGGGACCTAAGGGCAACTAAGCAGCCACCTAGTTTGCCATAAACCATGCTCGTGAGTGGATTGGCAAGCCAAGGGTGGATCGCATCCTAGTCACCACTTCCCACGATTCTAATGACTGCAGTCTTCTACGCCAAGAGGTGGCTGAAGAGAAACTGAAATTGTAAACACTTGTCAATTATTTAAAAACCAAAAATAGTCTATGAAGAGTGAAGGGAGAGGAAGAGGATGGAGGTTTTCTTTTATAATGCTTAAAAGGCACCTCGTTGCATCAGCTTACAGATTTGGTGCCAATTGACAGAGCATCCCTCAAAAGCGTTTTTTGTCAGGAGATTTTGAGCGAGAGTAGAAACGTCCTGTAACTAAAATGTCCTTCAGGAGGAGCCATGTATTTGTGTTGGTATTGGCAATAGGTGAAGTAAATTCCTTCATGTCTTAACAACCTTTCTCTCTAGCTTAAATTTTAAGGGTTTAAAACCCTTAAAAGCACCCATTGCAGCCAGGAACCTGACTCCCACTGAAATGGTACGAGTCCTGAGTTCCAAATGTCCAAAAATTTCTTTTGGAATGGGAAGTTCACTCTTAAGTGGCTTTAGTGGCTTTTAATATTTAGCTCATGATCTAATTTGGATCTTAAGTATACCAATTTGGAAACAGCCTGCCTGACATCAAGCTCTGAGTTTTTAAACTCGTATGGTTTAATAAGATTAACTTGCTGCAGTTCTGATAGAGTCTTCAGTGAAAGCTTATTCAAATTAGGAATCAGTCAGAGGGGCAGTAGCCTCAAGCATAAAGTAGGAGTGAGGCAGTGCCAAAAATCAGGGCTCCGAGAGGCTCTGTTGTCTCACCCTTCAGTGAGAGCAGAAACCTTTAGCTGCCAAATTAAAGCACTAAGGGGGGAAAAAGGCATAAATAAGAGACGAAAAATAAATATTCCCTTTTTCAGCTGTCTTCTTTGGAGATGTACACAGATACACGCATATAGAAATGGATACATAGATCAAAAACTCTCATTTTTGAGACTCTAGAAGATGTATTAAAATATGTGGGAACTGGGTCTTTCTTACATGTCTACTTGAATTATCAAGAATAATTCACAAAGTAGAGCATGGCCACTAAAATGAATGAATAAATGAGTGAGTTTGAGGAGTATTCCTGCCAAATGTGTTTTGGGGCTCTTCTGTGTAAAAGAATTAAATCATGTTTTTTAATCATTTTAGTTTCTTCCAGTGTTTTCTTGCATTTCAGCATCTGAGCGTCTCCACCATGAATTTAATATCCTTCACGGTATGGGAAGTCCTGATTGTGTAACCTATTTTGACCCAAGGTTACATCTTAATCCCCTTCCTCCCAGGAGGACACCCTCAAGTTTTGCGAGGACCATGCAATTTTCAAATGTGTACCATATAGATAACATGTATATGGAATCAGGGCCCTTCTGGTTCTGATTTGAATTCTGAGCATGTCGGGCATTTTTTCTTCTTCCACAAAGAAGAAAATTTGCAGTAGAGTTTCCATGCATAATTTCATTCCACTGTTTCAGCAGAAATAAGGCAGCTGTGAAAGAGGAATATGAAATCAAGAGCCCATCACTTTTTGAATATCACAAATTTTATTAAGGGTGTTATAGGAAGGAGGAAATCTGTAGGACAGATAGGGCTTTGGTCACACTCCAGTGTTGCTCAGCGGGAAGAGAAATAAAGCTGCAGTGGTGCTAATTTAGAGAGATGCTTAGCATTGGCAGCAAGAATGGCTGGGGTGCTTAGTTATGAGTATGAGGCCCTGGGGTAAATGTTGGGTAATTTTTAAATCCCTGTGCTGCAACAGGAGCCATCGTCAGCCATTGATTACCCAGACCTGGTCTAGGGGAGGGCTTAACTAGAACAAAATGGTACAACAATGTGTTGACCACACAAGAAAATAAAAGGTTTTGAGAGACTGAAATTTGCAGGGAGATTTATAACGGCGATAAAAGTGTGCCTGTCCTGTCTTCCATGGCAGTTAAAAAATATACTGAAAAGCAAGATGGTCTTCTGCTGAAGCTGGTTGCCATGCGATGTAGCCTGAGTGTCTGTGTATGGATAAAGCTATTGCAGTAATGGTTAATTTGCTTGCAGAGCAAAAAGTAGCTGGGAAATTTTCTTTCTGTAGCTTGGCATAAGTGTACAAAATCTAGTTTGGTTACATTATTTCTCCTGTGCTTTTTTCCTCTTCCAGATGGCTGTTGCCAAAATAGACAGTATACAATATGATGTTTCAAATATATGCATTTCTTTTTAATGGGCAACGTTTGGCATGTTTGTATATACATCTACATTGACTGCATATATGTAGAGGGATGCACATATGAGAGAGTACAGCAAAATGTGCACAGAAAAAAAGCAAATGACAGCCTTTCTTAAAGAGGAAACTTCACAATTCTTGCCTTTCATGTACACAAAGAGTAGAACTAATTTAAAATCAAGGACAAAAGCAGAAGCAACTCACCATCTCTTCAGAGAATTAAAACCAGTGTCAACATCCAGAAGACCCCAAAGGTGTTGCAGCATACTAGCAAATCCAGAGTGTTTTATGATCTATGTATTTGTTTGTCATTTGTTTTTCTTCAAAACCACAAAGCAAGCAAGAAAGTTGTACTGCCCTGGATGTCTGTTAAGCCTGTGCTGCTCCACCACACATAACGCTGAAAAATTGCTGTCTTAATATCTCACACAGGTGTCGTGACTTTCGGCTTGGCACCTCCAAACTTTTATGACTCCTAATCAATGAACTCACACTGTGACCATATATCCCACTTTTGCCCATGGTGCTTAAGAGCGTGGTAGGCAAATAGGGTCCAAGGGAGCTGGCTCCATAATATGCCCAAGAATTTAGCCTTTTACTTCCAGCTGCTTAAATTTTTCCATCTTATCCAAGCTTTTTGCTTTATTATCATCTTATTTTCATCTCATTATTAGGCAGTGGAGAAAGCTGTAACTCTTGCTTTAATACTTAGGATTTTCTCCTGGCTTTACATCTGCTGGATGTTTTTCTTTCTTCCTAGGAGCTTCTCAGCATCCTTTTGCTCCCAGGTGATCACTGTATTTTCTCTGTAACTGTGAAACTTGTGCTGTTGTGGCTTATTTCTAAGTAATCCTTATCTCTTTCTTAATGAGTTTGCAGGGACTTTTCTCTTAGACTATGTGGAAGCCTAGGTCCTGAACTGCTCTAGGTGAGCTGGACTTTAACAACCGCAGTCAGAGCGTCCTGATTTGGAGGTGCTGAGGATCTGGCTGTGTTCAATACAACCTTTGCGTGGCTGCATCAGCAAATGCCTTCCATGGGGATAGCACCCACAGGGAAGGCAGTTTCTATTTTCTGTGACTTCCTACGACTGGCCTTAGGATGGGAAGTGGATGGATAAGCTATCTTCACATTCGGGTTTGGCACTGAACAGGTGGTCTGTATCTAGGTGGGGTATGTTGCGTCACTGGAGACGAGATGGATTTCTTTGAGGTTACACGGTCAACCAGAATGGAATTAAGTTAATATTTTACAAGGCTTTTGTTCTATGGCTGCGTTCAATCCCTTCGATCTTCCCAGCTCCTAATGGGGTGGGGCCCCTGACTTTTACTGGGCTGTGCAGGTGGCTCTGCCAGCGGTAGCAGTTAAATCCATGTTCATATTCCTGGCCTTGGACTGCGCTCTGAGATGGCAAAAACCTTGTGGCTCTTCCTGCCATTTCAGCTCAGCTTTGGGTAGATGGTTGTGCTTTGCTGCGGCTCTGAATAGCTTGAGATGGTCTGCAAAGCAATCCAAGCAGCAGTGCAACAGGACTGCATGCACAGGGAGCAAAACCAGATGAGTTTATAGCCTGGGAAGCATTGGCCATGGTCAGTGATGTTTCTGATGGTGTTTTGGAGCATTGAGAGCCTGATTCTGCAGAGTCTGGGGTAATTCAAAGTACTGTTGGGCATTAGTGGCTCGGTTCAACCGAGAACATTTCCTGAATCATGATGATCATCCTTGCAAGTAAATCTTTGCAGGACCAAGTGTATTGCTTTTGAAGGTCCCTTGCTGCGAATTTCCGGAGGCCACGAAGAGGATGGAGAAGGAAGAGAAATGTGCTGGGCGCTAGGGGAATGAGGAACGTTTTAGAGTGAAACCTTAATTCAAGGAATTGGCTTTTTTCATCATGTAGTAAATTCATTAGTCGTGTACAGTGAGGAAGTTGATTTATAGCTGTTAACTATATTGAACTGACGAACGTAGCTTCTTGAAATTTAGTGGCCAAAATTAAGGCTTCTCCAGGCATTAATAGATTAGACAGCTTAAAACAATTTAATTATTTATCCTGTGCAAATGGGATAGGATATTTCAAGAGTGATGCCTGTATTGCTTTAGACATATTTTAGTATACATGTGATTAAAGCTCGGTTTGTAATTCCTACTAATTGACTAATGGCACGGAGTGGTGGAGGATGGGAAGGACCTTGGCTGAGGCTTAAGAATTTTTAATTTTGGGGACTTTGGAGGAAGAAGAAAAAAGTGTCTCAGTCTGGTTTCAACTAATGCTTTCTTCCTCTGCTTCCCATAAATTCTATTTGTAAAGGAGTTAAAGGAGCAAAAAGGGAAGCTATTAATAGCGCAGTATGTCTGCATTAAAGCACAGTATTATGCGTATGTTCTTCTATTTTTATTGCTATAGTATGCGGATCAAGTGATGTCCCGTCATGATAGGCTCTGCATATACATAATTCCCCACCTGGAGACCTTAAAACATCAGTGTATTTTTTTGCAAGCGATCGTGTCACGCAGTTGTATCCTCTCCAGAGGAAATGACTGTGCTGTAAGTGGCTCATCCTTAAGTGCTATCCTACCCAGAAAGAGAAGGAAATAATTAAGATGACATGAATTATGTAAAACAGACTTGAATAAAGAGTGACAGAAGGGCTGACTTTGACAGCTGGATGTTAAATGAAATTTGTTTCTGTTGTTATAGATGCATAGACTGTTTTTAAATGTATAATTTATTTAGATTTATTTAAGGGGTAGAGGGAAGAAACAAGAAATCCCTGATGCGGAGAATTGCAATAATGAGTTGTTATACACACATAAATAGTCATTACAAAATATTTTATTGGACTATTTTTGCTGTATTTATAAGGGCATTTTAAGACTCCTTGAGTCTGCATTTTACATGCATGCAAATACACGCTGCATTTTACCCAGCGATCCTTATTGCGTGCTTAATTGAGTTAATAGCAGAAAGACGCGAATACTCCTGACTGCTCCAGCTTGGCTCTGGGGAGAGAATGAATTTTTCATCTTTTCCAAAAGATAATTTATCCTGAATGACTGTATCTCAGACTGTGTTTTATTACACATACCTTTAAGGAGACCAAAGCTGTAGGTATGGGAAGGCTTTCTACTCTAAGCCCCGAGAGCCTTAGCTATGAAGTTGAAATATCTACAAAGCAGTACTTAAGTTACATTATAATGGTGGGGGGAAACGGGTGGGGGGAAAAGGGCCGTTTCCAAAAAAAGCCTTCAGATGGTTGGCTGGGGTAGAACTGATCCTTTGGTTAAGATCATACAGTGCTTTGTCAATGTGTCCAGCAACACTGCGGACCAAGGACTCGTACAGCGAGGGGAGGAATGTTTTCTTCTGGGTTTGTTAGACTGAGTCACGTCAGAACTCATCTGCTATTTGCTTGTTACTTTTCCACTTACACTATATGCAAATACATGCATTCTTTATGAAGAAATTATTTTTTTCAAAATTCAGAGTATTCAGCAGCCCATGATGATTTTATGGAGATTAAACTAGAGTAGTGCTTAGGACATGAGTAGTCCTGAAGCAGACAATTTTGGTAAAATTTTCCTTCAGGGCAAATTCTTGCCTCTTCTCCTCTCTGATCCTTGCTGTCACTGAGTTAGTAGGTCTCACCAGATACAATATTACACATGTTGTTCGCTATTCACTTTTTCTGGCATCCCAATACTGTGTTAGAGCTCTCGGGCACCCTTGGGGCAAGTGACAGAGGTTTCTGTTCTCCTAACCAGCTGCCTTGCCAGCACCGTGCTTTTGCTTTTCTCAGTGCCAACAACTGCTGGGGTTTTTAGGTCTTATATATCGGTTCGATAGAGAGCTCTCTCTTCTGCCTGTCTGTGGCATTTACTTTCCTGTAAGTTGTTTGGAATGAATTGCTGTCACTGATCTTTCTGCTTCTGCTGATCCTTTTTGTTGCAGATGGATTTGATGCCTTTGATTGCTGCTGACAGCAGGATTGCCTGATAGACTGTATCTCTGGGTGACTGCTTAATTGCCTCTATGACACCTGCAGTAATACGGTCTGGAATTTGTCACTTTGGTCCCGAAAATCATGAAATGTGTGGTTTGCTCACAGGTATTTTGTGGCAGTTATGGAAAACTCAAAACTGAGCCTCTTTCTTTCCTGTTTTTTGTATGTAGTCCCAAAGTTACCTCTGAAGTTGCTCCCACACAGTAAAATGGAGCTAGTTTGCAGTTTGGTAGGTGCACAGGCAGAAGTGTTGAGGGACAGTGACGTGGTCAAAAGCTCTGATCCCTTCTACAGAGCAGACACACCGGTGGCAAGTTCAACAGAGGAAAGAGGGCAACTTCCCATACCCCCCACTCCTCATCCCAGTTCCACCCAGAAACATGCAATGTGTGGATTGTTGGGGTAATTCCCATTCTCTGTTGTCCTAAAATGGAAAGCATATACCTAGTCAGGTCAAGAACTAAGTTGCAATAATGGTATTTGATTGTTGTATTGGTTGCGTGTATTGGTGACAGACAAATGAGAATTTCAGCAGGGCAATGGGAGCCCTGTTGTATGGTCAAAGCCTCTGGCATTTCTCGTGTTCCTACAATTTTGTCTCTTGTGTGCTTTCTCAGAAACAACTTGAAGAGAACAGACTTGCCCTCATTTGAGGTGTGCAGTAGATTCTGTTTTTGGAAACAAGAAGCTATGCCATTCAAAAAGTCGTTCCTGTGATGAAAAAGTTGATGACGTGTTTGTGTGTCTAGATCTTTAACTACATTCAGAGGATTGATTGACACACGAGTGCAGTGTGAGAATTTTCTTTAATAATTGTTTGCCTGATTATGGTATTCTTTGATGAAAACTATTCTTTCAGCTTGTCGAGAGAGAGATACCACCTTGAGATTGCAGCCCTGTGGGCAATTCCCACAGAGCTCGAGGAAGGACTGTGTTTCTAGTCAAGAAAGAGTCAAGAGACTGTTGCCTCAGCTTTTGTCCACCCGTGCCCTTTCTCCGTAAATAAATGTGTACATTTGGGAGAAGTCCTAGCTGGAGATGATGACATTGGACTAGGTGATCACACGGTGGGGCATCCGTGGCATTGAGAGCAACCGCTTGCAAGTGGCACAGGGGGGCAAGGGGAACCTCTCCCAGATCCTTGGTTGGGCCCTGTGGCTGCGTAAAGTTTTGGCATCTTCACAGAAGGAGACCAAACTGGACAGGAAAGCTGGGTATGACAGGAATCTGCCACATCTTATGTGAAGTTGTTCATTTGTCCCTTTTCTCTGTAATTTAAGGGCACCGGGTTTTTGACCTTATGGAATGGCGAGTATTGAATAAAGTAAGGACGGAGCAATTCCTCCTCTTTAAGCCATTTTAACGTGTGCTTTGGATCAATAGAAAGAATGAGATGCTTGTCAACACAGAAATTCTGGGAAGAATGTGTGTGGGAGACTAAGACCGTAGATACTAGGGGAGTATATTTGTCTCTTGGCTCTCCGGAAGCCAAAAGATGGTGTGATTCAACTAAGATAATAAAAAAATGGACTAGCATGTCCCATTCAGATTACTGAAGATGCCTTTTGTGTGCTGAATCAACGTTTAGATGAGTGTTGTGAGCAGGGGGAAGGCCCCTGGATAGCTGTTTGCAACTATTACTGCCAATAACCTTCCGTTTCTGTTCAATTTTCTACTTACAGGTTGCTTGATGTGGAAATGGGTGCTATATATTAGTTTTAGCATTAATGTATATGGGACAGGTTACTTGTGAACAGTAAGTAAAATTCTATTGCCGAGAAATATTAGAAAACTCGATGTTCATGACATTCTTGTGTATTAAAATACATAGTTGCATCAGTAGGTGACAAAAAACCATACTGGATGATCTGTAAAGCTCACTCGGTATCCTTTCCACCACCATTAAAAAGGTAATGGGGAAGGAAGAATGGCAGTGTGTCTATTAGCAGAGTCTTAATTTTAATTAAATGTTGCATCCTTTATATTGTTTAATGAAGTTTTTCTGCACATAAAGGTTTGGATCCGTATCAGATGGCTGTTTCGCTTGACGAGTACTTTTGCCTCTTAGAGAAATTTTGAGTGCAAAAAGCCTCCAAGATATTGGAAGCACCTTTGAGAAGAAAGGTACATGAAAGCCTGGTGAACAACTGGATCATCTTGTACAGTGCTTGAATGGTTTGGTTTTGTTGGTTTGGGTTTTTTTGTGGGACTTTTTTTTCGAGGGGGAGGTTGCTGGTGTTACCTGCTATGTGCTGTGTACTAGCAAACTGAATTTAGAGAATGATGAGAGAGAGCAAGGCGTGCAGCGGGCACAACCTGGAGGCAGGCGAATTTGGCCAGTATTAAATGGAGTGATAGCAGGGATGGAAGTCTGCGCGATGACTGAGAGAGATTTCTAGGCAAGTGTTTTGGAAAAGAGCCTGGAGAGAGGATCTGAGGAAGAAGAGGGGGAAATCTCCTGGGTGAAGGCAGAAGGGCTCACTGATACGGATGCAAACCTTGATGTGGATCGTCAGGCATCTAACTCGATGATACCGCGTGTTCTTTGGGGCATGGAAGAAAACGGAGGCTGTCCCTTACTTCCATCACATCCCAAATTAGATTGTGCCCATGGGGGAGATGTAATTTATTTATCTCAGAGAACCTCAGCATCGCCGAGACACTGGAGTGGCTTCGCAAGCATCCCTATGACTTCACTGTGCATTCGTTATCCCAGCCCGCTCTCCTGTCACACCTCCCACTTTCCAGTTGATAAAAGCCTCTGCCTTTCCATTTGGTCGATTAAATGCTGTAAATTCTGCGATGAGGGGCAAAGCATTAAATTTCTCAAGCGCGTCTGTGTGTCTTATCGTGGAGCCGCTTCCATGTTGTTAACAGTATTTGATTCATACTGAAGGAAAATTGATGACCTGAATCCTCCTCACATAAGAGCGTCATTGTTAACATCTCTTGTTCTCAGTCACCCCCGTTTGGTGTTTTTTTTTTTTTTCCTTTGCCTTCCTGTTCAATTTATCAAGCATGCTTTCGGCAATCAAAGACTGGAAAATCGCTTTCATTCTTGAGGAAGATATTCTGTGTCATTTTATCAAGATGCGGATCTCCTAATTCTCTGAAGAAAAGCTAAAGAAGCGGGGGCTGTAGCTTAGCACCATCTCCTAAGTCACGTTAACGGAGGATTGCAGCCAAGGTGACAACAGACCGTTCCCGGTAAAAGAAAGCTCCCTCACATGCTCAAGGAGCCGTGGGTAAAATAACCTTTCTCGTTGCATCAGTGTTCAGTGCCAAAATGCAAAGAGTCAGCTGTGGTGTACGGTAAACTGCTCAGGGAGGAGGCTTTGAAATGCCTGACTTCGAAGCCATAGAAGGATTGCGTGTGGGTTTAACAGAATAAGGAATACCAAGGCAGTTGATAGATGAAAGAAAAAAGGCAATTAAGACTGGTCAGATGGCATCAACCTGAATTCAGATAACCTCCTGCTTTACAGAGGGCAGAATTTCAGGCGGATTTTTGTCGCCCGAGTTGGCTAGCTCTGTGTGGGTAGGCTGCTGTCACCATTATACAAACTATATTTTGTTCACGCTTGTAAGATTGGTTCTAACTCTTTGCTATTGCTTAGTACAACTAGTCCTGGTCCCCTGTTTATGTAGACCCGGTATCGGGATGAGTAAATTTAAGAAAACACAGGAGTAATTAAGGATGCAGTTAGCTGTGGAATGGACCCACACTTAATTTTAAGTCTGTGCTCAAGAAGCGTCTGGAAGACAGGCTTGTTTGATGTTTTTTTAATGAGGTTGAATAGGTGAATAATCCAACTGAAAACAACTTTTTTTTTGCGGTGTGCTTTTAGCAATGATACATGTGACTGTCCAGTGTTTTGAGGGATTTGGTGTTTACTGTTAGTACAACCTCCGCTCTAAAAGAAGAATGGTAGCATGGTTTTTGGCTCTATTTTGACAACCAAAAGGGAGAAGGGCTGTCATTTTGGTAAGTAGTTTCGTTGGGGAATAGCATGAGACTGATTATTTTGCTCCCTGCTAAACTCTTTAAAGATGGGCTGGTTCACCTCACAGCTCTAAACAGGAACTGAGCACTTTGGAGAGTTTGGTCCAGGAAACGTGACAGTCGTACAGAAGCTGGTGCTGGATATTTCAGATTTACACAAGCAAGATGCACGCAATTACTGTTTATTGGAAAGAGGACTAAAAAAAAAATAAATAAAAAAATATCAACTTAATTGAACTATCCGTCTGCTGGTCACCATTTCAGTTTCAGCACAACTGGTAGGTCCGCCTGCTGCATGGCAACTGTAGTGCACAACGGGAAGGGGTAGGATGGTTAGTGATGCCAACCCAGTTATGCTAGTAAAAAGGGGAGAAAAAAGTAAGAAAGAAGAAGGAGAAAAAAGAAAAATTGCTACTTCATGATCTAATTTAAATACCTTCATTTATCCCTTGCTTGGCTGCTGTAGCCTGACAGCTTTCACTCTGTGGAAACTGTTGTCTTTGTAACCCCAGTAACAGTCAAGATTTGTCTCTCAAGTTGTTTCTCTCATCGTCGGCACTTGTCACTGCAGCCCTCCCAGAATAGCAGCAGAAACCTTTTGTAATGGATTATCAGTCACCCTATATGATCCACTCTATTTTTATCCTGCTCTTTCTTTTTTTTTTCCCCCTCTGTAATGCCCTGGATACTTCAGCCCCTTACCAGGAATTTCTCTGACACTAATCACCTCCCATCCATCTAGCGATTCCATCTGATAGGTACTACGGTTGAATAGCTTGAAGGTGTACGCATGCAAACTGTTGGGAAATGGTCAAAAATTGCATTTGGTGTTTTGCCAGCTGGGATTTTTTGGTGCAGTCCATTAGGGTTTGCCATGGTGATTTCGGAACATTTGCTTTCCTTCTCGTTAGCCAGTTTTGGCTTATGCAAAAGTATTACTGAAATTACTTTGAGACAGTAATTGCATTTAATTTGGGGGGGAGGGGGGAGCCTAGAAGATCCTGAATAGCCTTCCAGATGCACTTAATATGACAGCAGTCTTAAACTAGCAACCTTTCTGTTTCTGTAATGCTTTAAATGAAAATAAACCAATGTTAAAGCTTTTTCAGTTAGTGCTTTCACCCTGGTTTGTTTTGTGATGGTCATACCAGGTACCGTACGCTTTCTCCATTAAGGTTTCTTTGTTCTTCTTAAGGTTTTTAGATATTTCTTGTTAATTGTTGGTTAAGTTGCTGTGCACCTCTGCAGAATATCCCAGGATCCAGGCTCTGATCCAGCCCATGGTGCTGGCTTGATTTAATCCCTCCAAGCAGCTAATTTATCTTTTACTTACTTTTTTCAAGATATCAGACCTAGTTACTCGGAATGCTGGGGAGAGGAGTGGTTTTGGTGTGCACTAGAGAGCATTTAAAATGGAATCGAGAACAATTCTCCTTACTTCCCTTGTCCCGTGTGCAATATCACCGTTATCACAGGTCTCTTACTTGGAAGTATTCTTGCAAACTTCAAGTTAGAACCCAGCTATTCCCCGTTTTCTGTGCGTGTTTGCCATGTGTTGTATGTACATAGGTCCTTTCCTCCAGTGTAGGTCATAAAGCCAAACTGTCAGGTGTGTTTTGTTATGAAGGAGTCACTTATTGTAGCAAGGAATTGTCTTCACTGAATTAATTTTCACTCCAACGGGGTTTTCAATGGACGTTTACAGACACTATAGTTCAGGCAGGCAGCCAACGCAGGAGGGATTTCTGTTTGTATTTCTTTACTTCAGTGCCAAAGGAGGATTAGCTTGTGCTGAAAGGGGTAGAGAGGTGGGCTAGAAATGCTTGACCTGGTCTTTACTAGACATTTGCTCATTATTTTGAGCATTCTGCGAGTACTTCTTCATGCGTGTGGGCAACAACAGGTTAAAAACCATGTAAACCTGCCAAAGCTTTACAAATCTCTTTACTAGCTTTATTAAATCAAGCTGAAAGAAACCCACTGTATTTTTTTTTTTTTTTTTTTAATTCCCTGTCCTCCCACCCCATCCTTCTATCTCCATAGGATTTGGGGTTTTTCTTTCCAGCCTGCAGAGGTGTAAACGCCTGCTTGGTACAGGCGACACATTTTCATTGTTCATTACCCTGCCTTTCCAGCCCCAGCTTGTCCGTACCCCCGACTCTGCACTGTGTTCAGAGATTTGTTGGGTTGCTTGCGACTGTATTTGGATGAGTGCTGCAAATTTTCTGTAACATATCTGGTAATTTACTTGAATGTAGCACGAGCTGGAAGATGGGAATGAGCCTTTGATCTCTGACATTGCGATATCAGCAGGGGAGAAAATAAAAAACCCTTCAGAGTCAAGATGTGTTAAATTAGTTGGAAAGTAAATTGACAGAGAGTTGGCAACAAATGCATGCTATAAAATTGCTAACCCTTTGAGTAAAGTATGGGTATTTTCCAGCAGTGGAAAGAAGTTTGCCCTAAAGCTTTTGTCTGAGAAAACTGGCTAATAATAGCAAGAGCAAAGGCTTAATGTTTCTGTTCTATACCCAAGAACTTCTTTGGGGATACCACAGCATTGTCTTAAGAGTACAGATGTTGTTAATATGTCAAGAAGCTCTTTACATGTTATTTGGAATTCTTAATTATTTATTTAAGGCTGCATTTCCTATTAATAGCCTATCAACCTGCTGTTTGTGCCAAAAACTCTCCGTGCCCCTCTTTATGTAAGTCAGTTTGGTTTCCTATTTCCCTTCCCTGAGCTCCATAGTAATGGAGTTCATGTAACAACCAAAATGTTGCAGACTGTAGACACCGTCAAATGTTCTAGCACAGTAAGGCTTTGAAATCACCGCAGTACTTTGATGCTAATATACAAAATATAATCAACAAGCGACACTGATCCAAAAAAATCCACCAGTCCGCAAAACCCAAACAAAAACCTGAAATGTTTCCATCATCACCTATCAGTGAGCTGGAAATCCCCCTGCTTCCCACTTTTCAGGAGTGTGTACATTGCTGAGATGGTAAATGTGACCTTTAATATGAGTTAGTGAGTTAATTTCTATATGCCGTGGCTTTTCTTGAAGTTTCTGAAACAGCTATTTTAACAAGTGTGCGTTTAAAACCTTTTGAACCACTTCCTAGAAACCTTCCTAGAATCCCTTTTCAGAAATCGGCTCTCTGGGCAGAGATGCCACGTGGTTTAAATAACTTGAGCGCTGATTTCTTCTGCATAAAATCTGACAGCGTCTTTTCAGGAGCAATAGTGGGATGAGTAAATCCTGAATGCATCGTGACAAGGAAATGTGGAACAAAATGGTATCGTTTAAACTTAGGCTGGGAAGCCAGAGCACATCAAGGAACAGCTCTGAATGAAGGCAGATGCGCTGGGCACGGAGGAGAGCAGCCAGGGATGGGAAGCAGAAGGAACTCAGGAGTTAAACCACTTATTCAAGTTGTTGCCCCACAGAGGAGTATGTGGGGTACGGCCGTTCTCTGCAAGCGCACGTGTGGTAGCAGTTTATATGCACGATTGCCCCTCAATCTGCACGTGTTCTATGCTTTTTCCCAAGGATTCCTCTCTTTTTAATAAGATCAAACTCAATTATTGATCTATGGACTTCCTTCCTTAAACCTCCACGTGCCTAGATTTCCCAGTAGTCTGACTGGAACACAAATACCTGAGTAATTTAAATGGGTGGCCATTTGCAGCATAATTACTGCAGTTGTTAATGATAAATAACAGGCTCAGCTTGCAAACCCCAAGAATATCTAATTTGTTTGCCTGCCTGCGATGGATTGTCTCCTGTGTAGAATACAGATGATCCTGCTATTACAAGCCATAAAAAGGAAATTATTTCAATTCATCCATCCTAGTCCTGGAAGCACTTGCCAAGCTATTTGAAGGATCAGGGCCATCATTTGCCTCTGTGAAGGCAAGTGATCTTTACCAGCTTCAGTGATATCCCAGTTTTGCACAGAGGAGAGAAACCCTGGAGCAGCTTTCTGAATTTTCCAGTGTTAGTGATTTTGTTTTCACCTTTAGCAAACTGGCTGTTTTTTCTCCTTAATCTCTAGTTGATGAAGGCACCTAATATTTGACTGTTTTGATTTTTTAAAACAATATTTTTACACCAGCTATTTAAAAATACTTTTATTTGAGAGAGAGAGATTTGTGCTCAAAACTGGTAGTAAAATGTCCCTTCTTTTTATGTAGGGTTTTTTTTTTTTAAATCAATGTCATGCTTTTGAGGGAATTAACGCATGATGTTTAAGCATCTGTGCTTGGCGGTGCTACTCAGTTAGCAGTCAGCATAGGTTCTTCATTTAGGAAAAGAAGAGTCAGGTGAATCTTGTTTCCTTTTCAGCCATTTCATTAAAAAACTTACATCAGAATACTGAAATAACGATTCACTAGCTGTACTCTTTATAATCCCAAGTGCTTCCTCCCTCTCCCTGTATTTCTTAGGTATAATACACTGGGAAGAAATGAATTATTATTATTACAATGAAGAAACAGCCCAGCAAAAATGGTACAATAAAGAAAACGTCACCACCTTACTGTTAATTTGGAGTTAGGGCATGCGTCTTTTCCTTCTTACGAATTCCATATTTTTGGTTGATTTGTACGGTTTGTTACCCACAAAAATTATGCAGAATTAAGTAGCAGGAAATGCGTTTATATGAAGCTGTCTTCTCTTTTTAAATAGAAGAACAATGAAGCTTGGATTTTAATGCAGAGTTTGTTTTCTTATAAAACTTCCCTTTAAGATATGACAGACATTGGAAAAAAAAATCACTTATTTTCACTGATAATTAATCTGAATTTCTTTATCACACCATAGTACTAATCTTAGTAAGCATATGCTTTTATGTATTTGAGACTAATATTTCAAATATCTTTGCCGTTTCCCTTTGTGTTTATTAAACTCTGCTAGCTTTTAAGCACACAAATCCTTTTTTTTTTTTTTTTTTTGGAGATTATACATCTGAACAGTTGGTCAAGAAATGTAATCAAAGACTTTGCCTTGCTTTATATCTTTACACCATTACAGTTAATGCTATCATTGCTACTACAAACTTGCATTGGCATTACACAGCTTTGGTTCTAGATGGCAAGTTGACAGAGGGAGAGAGGAATTGGGTTACAACTGTATTTTTTAAGTATGGCAACCAAAACCAGAGATAGAATTCAGTTAACCATTAATATTTTTGTTTTTCAGGGAAGAACATTTCTCTTCTTTGATCTTTGAAGGATTGTCTCCCAATAGATGCTCTCGGCTGCTTTCTGGGGAACTTTTAATTGTAAAACTTTCGTCTGCCTAGAGACATCTTAAAAAAAACAAAAACACACTATAAACCAAAAAAATAGCAAAAATATAACATAGCTTAGCATGCAAAAGCTGAGCATTTCTGTTAAACTTGCATATATCACAGAAAATGTGTTTTGCAGGAGATTTAATCTAAAAACTTCCAGACAGTTAAGTTGCAAGCATTTGTTGATACCACGTTTACCACGTTTAATATACTATCCATGCCAGTAGCCTCTTGTATTAGTGAATATAGTCTTCATTTGGAAACCTTCCTACTAATTGGTGATGGTATTAATTCATATTTGCTAGGAAACTGCTGCATCTTGTTAGTTAGAGCTGGTGAACACTGAGGAACATCGAGGTGGACTTATCAATGGAGTTGGTAATCCCACTTCGAGTAGCTCAAATTGTCAATACAGTGCAAGAGAGGAGTATGCGGATGGCTTTGTGAAGAGTTACAGTTAGTTAAATATTTCTGATGTGTTTTGTGTTATTTGACTAATCTCCCATTGAGGGAAAAACTACATATTTAAATTAATTTTGCGGTTTGAGCCTGATCTCTTTCTGCTGCTTGTTGCTCTGCTCCCAGCTTCCAGGCTTCTCCTCACCATCAAACATGTCTAAGTCAAGAATACCAAAGATCTGACGTCCGTTGTAGTGGAAAAAATTTATAGATAGTTATGTTGTTGTTAATTCTAGCTCCTTGTTGTTTTTTTTTTCCACCTGAAAAACATGGTATTCTCCACTTCCTTTGGTGACATTGATGCCAATGTCCCGTATGCCTCCGGTGTTTAATGGTCTCCTTTTCTGTATCGTTTATATATTACTGGCCACGCACCTATTTTTAATAGTTCACAGAGTAAATCCATGTTCTGTATCTTTTGGATGAAGCCGCTTTTGGTCGTATCCAAGCAAGCTGCCATTACAAGCTGCCAGAACTTGGACTACTTTTGTTGGACATGTTTTGTAATAGCGTAAGAGTTTTGGCACGCTCTGTTGTAGAGGCTGATTTCAGTCAGTGCTGTCTAAACACACTAGATTTCCCATCAATTACACTACTAAATCTTTGACAGACTCTGCCAATCTTTGGGTAGATGCTTCCCAATTCTTCATTTTGACAACCAAAGGAGGAGAGGGAAATGAGAACTACTTTGCACAGAATGTTCAATATGGGGAGCATGTCTAAGTTTTCTTAGCTGACTTTTTCCACAGTTAAGAAATGTATGGTAGGTTTTGGTTGTGGTATAGTCTCTTCAGATGGTTTGCATCAGAAATGACCTAATATCATGTTTGATTCTAATTTAACTTAGTAAATCTGTTCTTTTTTCTTTTCTTTTTTTTTTAAATGGTTGGGGTATTGGGTTTTATTTTCACTTTTTAACCAAAGAGGTATTTTTTTGATTGAATGAAAATGAAGGCAAATGTCAGTCTATATAGCACCGAGGATTTCTTTGCCTTGAATCTTAGAGATAACTATATTTCTATCCAAGGCATCTTTGAAGCAGCACTTCAGTGATACAATGCAGGAAGCTTGCAACTTCGTGTCCCTGACTGTCTGCTTGATTCTTTCCTGCTCGGAAAGTCAGCTGGATGCTCTGTGGAAGTGAGCGTTTAAATATATGTGAGTTGCCTCGTTGCTTGCACCTTAAACCCAACATTTTCCTAAATTACTGGACCCTTGTGTGTGTGCTGTGTAATTTCACCAGTGCCTGGACAGTGTGCACAGCCAAGATTTCTGGATATCCAGTAGCTTCAGCTGGGCTACCAGATGCCCAGACTGCCTTGCGTTCAACGTTGGAGATGGACAGGCAGTCCTCAGTCATCCGCACAACATTTCTAGGGAACATGCGCAAAAAGCGAATTTTATAGTGTGCAAATTCCCTATTTTCAGTCAGAATCCTCTCTTCTTTCATTTGTTGGATGGCATCTTTTGGAGTATGTTTTACCTGTACATTAGATGTGTGTATGTATATTATCCATGTGTGTATTTTTTAAGGATATTTTGAAAAAGATGTGCACATTGATATACATATGCCTGTAGGAGAAGTAAAATTGTGCTTGAAACCAGGAACTTAAGATTAGCATATCCCTGTACATACTGCTCTGTGAATATGTACAGAATTAAACTCTATTATTAGGAATGTGGTTTTATACAGATGTGATTAACATCTGAACATAGTGGTTGAAACCTTGTTCGTACCAAAATCATTAACTGTCTAACTATAGGTGCTCGAGAATGGTATTTCAATAAGCATAGGTAAGTCATTCGAGGGAACAGGAAAATTAATTAGGAAAAATAAAGCTGATTTATGTAGGCTATTCTCTATTAGTCGTTAAAATAAACTTATTTTAATTGGCTCACTGCAGAGTTAAGTGACCACTAAAGAAAGAAGTCAGAAGTCATTTAACATACTAGTTTGCTACAACTTTCAGTGATGCTGTTACTTGCTTTTATGTGAACACAACAGTTAATCGTAGGTAAATTAATGGAACTGGAGTTGGTTTGAAATGGTTATGCCAAGTAGAAAGAGATGGTTTCTTTTTTGAACTTCACTGAACAGCAGTTTTTCTCTTTTTGGATGGAAATTTAGACCTAGGTCTAAGAAAGTGCAGCTTAACATGGGCTTATGGTTCTGGCCGTTCCTTTGCATTTTGCAGCTCCCTGTGCTGTAGAGACCCAGCTGCAAAAAGTACACTGCTAAATTGCCAACTTGTGCAAAATGAAGGGTTAAGACAGTCTTCAGGCTTCTCTCCTAGCTCTTTGTGTCCGCCTTTGAGATCCTCTCGCTGTCATTTTGCTAAACCATCCCCTTTTGAGGGTGGCCGAGAGGCCAGGACAGGCAACCTGCGCTGCTGTGGCGTCAACTCTCCGGGCCAGGTCATCAGGGCTCCCGAGTCCCTTCGTAGCTCTTGGAAATTTGGGCTGAAGTTTGAGAACGTGTTCCCTCTTGTAAATTAATGAGTTGTTATTACATACTTTTCAACAACCGAGTGGCTTTGAGATTCTTTTTTTGGCAGAGGTTTTCAGCGTTTTCCCCCTCCCACCCATCCTTTATGTTTTAAAGAAAAGTTTTCTTTGGATTTACTTCAGGTTAAGGAATTTGTATGTGTGTGACAGTCGCTTACAGTGAGGGAATTCTGTTTTAATCCC
This sequence comes from Cariama cristata, assembly GCF_000690535.1. Taxonomy (NCBI): domain Eukaryota; kingdom Metazoa; phylum Chordata; class Aves; order Cariamiformes; family Cariamidae; genus Cariama; species Cariama cristata. Next base: position 51,402 of record NW_009611123.1, on the reverse strand, counting down.
TTAACTATCACTGAACAGGGAAGGAGCTTGTTCTTTCAAGTTGATGCAGGGAAGCATTAGTGATGATAAAAGGATGTATTGTTTAAAAATGACAGAGAAAAGCTGCTGTCTGTATTGTTCTTTCCACCTTTCCTTATCCATGATGGGCTTTGGAGGAGCCTTCACTCCCTCTTTGGGCATGGGGTCTTCATTGTGAAGGGAGAGGAAAGGAGAAAGAGAGGGAATTTTTTTAAAAAGAGGAGAGAGAGCTGCTAGCATCCTTTTTGGAGCGTGGTTAATGGCTCAATCGAAGGGCAGAATCCTGTGATGTACAAAGAGGTTAATTAATGATCTGCACACACAGAGCTGCAGCACTAAAATAGGATTTTCTGCTCTTGATTGTCCACAGGTTTGGTTTTTTTTTTTAATTATAAGAAGCACGGCACATCTTGCTCGCTTCCTGCAAGCTTCGATCATGGCATTAATACAGCTTCCTAAAGTATGAGCGAAAGCAGCCGCGGTCAGTAATTTAGCAACGTGGACGCACGCTCGTGACACATTGAGCAACACCACAAGCATGATTTGTAATGGTAAAGGGCTAGAGCATGAACCTGAACACGCAGCACATTTTCAAATCTAAGCCTCCAGTCTTTGAATCAGACTTATGTTAGCAGATCCTGCACATCTTTGGATAAGTTTGGGGAAGAGAGGTTGGTGGGGTTTTTTCACAGATACGACTGAAGGCTGGGGCCCCGATTCACTGTTTCATCTACGTGGGGATACTAAAGGAAACTGATTTGAATGTGGTCTCAAAATGGATTAAAGTCATTTAAAGGGCTGTTCTGGTTACCTCTGACCATCTAGCACCAAGCCAGTGACGGCCAGAAATGAGTTCTCATGTCCTGTGGGTTGCTGATCAGCAGAGGAATAAAACATTAAATGGAAATTACAATCCATCTGGAAAGGATTTGTTATCACCCAGGATGGACTGGAGTCAACAAGGGATTTTATTAATTCCATTAATAAAATCTTTTCTCTCTTCCTGCTTAAAAAAAAAAAAAAAAAGATTAGATAAGGTGGCTGAAAAACAAGGTGTCGGTGATGGGATTAGAGAGGTTCCTGCAATTTTTCAGTCATTTGATTTGAATTAAACAACATTTGAGCTTTCTTTTGGGGCACTCGTGCTTCCCATCCACCCCAGTTTCAGGCTATAGTTGTAGACTTTATTTTTTTTCCCTAATCAGACCTGGCCTGTACCCCTAATTTGGAGTATGTAGAGGCCGCTTTTTGTAGATTCTATTTCTGGCAGCGTGTTTGGGTGTTTGCCTCCCTGGGCCCCTTGTCAGCTGCTTCCCCAGAATTGGAGCCCTGCTCCTCCCAGGGTCTGATCTGCCTCTCCT
>NW_009611123.1:34657-49992 GCF_000690535.1 Cariama cristata | reverse complement strand
TGCTGAACGCCCGTGGCTTGGACTTGCCTGCCTGTAGTCACACGAATCTTACCAGCAGGATAAGACCCACGTACTGGTTTTCTTTTTTTTTTTTAAGCACTTGGAAGATTCCTGTTTTCCTTTTATTTTGAACTAGCTTCTTATCAGGCAGCACACACCAAACTATCTGGGAGTTGCATTAAGAAGTAGGTTTTAGGTGAAAGCTTTATTCGTTCCATCTGTAATTAAGTGATTTGTTCCAAACTCATAAATCTCTCCTCCCTCTTTCTTTCACCACTGACTGGCTCATCCTTTCAGCTTTATGTCAGGCACTCCACTCCCTGCTGCCTTTCTAGATCAGGTTTCCTTCATTGCCTACTTTCTTCTTACACCTTGTGGGGTTTTTTTGCTTGTGGGTTTGGGTTTTTTTATTATTTTTCTTTTTTAAAACCCATTCCTTGTGTTCCTCCTAGCAGCCTCCATTTCCACAGTCTTTTTGCAAAGAAACTGGGTTGTCTTTGTCTCTTTACCGAGCATCTTCCTGTCAAGTCAAAGCTCCTGATTTTTGTCTGGCTCCTGACCCTAGCTCAATTTTGGCTCTGTTAGTTACTTGTGGGTAAATTAGCTGGTTCTTCCTTCTCCTTGCAGTTCCTTTCCTTTTTATACATCTCACATGTCTCCCATCCATCACCTTGTGCCAGCCTCAGAGGCTGGCAGGAGAAATTGGCACCTCCTGCTTCCCCCCTCTTTTTGGAGGTCCCAATTCTGGACCATTCCTTTATCCCTGCCGGAAGGAATCGAGGCTTCTTTTTGTGCGCTTTGTACTCTGCAGAGCTGGCCCCATCCCTCGCACACCTCCTTCTGCCCTCGCTGCCTCGTCCTGCCCGGCCATCGAGATGTTCCTGCCCTGCTATAACTGCACTGAGGTGGTCTTCAGCCTCACTGCTTCTCAGTGCCTTTCGCGTTTTATTGCCTGACTCTTATTTCCTGCTCTAGTTCTCCATTAAATTGCTCCTATGCCCTCACTTCTGATGAATGTTTTTCTGATTCAGATATGGTTGGAAAAAATACATTTCAGCTTCAAGGGGAAATTTGGAGCCCCTCAAAAGAGAACGCTTCCATTATGAGAAGAAGTATTTGGAGGGGAGAGGGTGGTGGGAACAGGGAGGTTAAAATGACTTTGGAAGTCTCAGCCAGCTCTCCGAGGTCGGGCACAGTGGTGACACTCCTGAAGATCTCTGTTGCCCTTTTGATCCTCAAAAATACTTAACTCTCGCTCTACCTACCTAGGATTGTGGGAGAGCTCCATCCATTGAAGAGTCCTGGCATTGCCACTGCCTTCTCATAGCTTTATCCCACTCCTTCTGCAATCCATAGCCGAGAATGAGTTACACTTAGCGATATTACCCAAACAGGGCTGAGGCTCAGGTAAGCTCTCACGACTTTGTCTGCTATTTTGTACACTGCTGTTTTGAGATGAGAGAAGGAAAAAGAGTTAGACTCATATAGGCGTTCAGAGACATAGACATCTTAATTCTTAGGAAGCACTGTTTGGATCCTTGGAGATGTGCTTCAAGCCCACCATCTCAGAAGCCAGCGTTGGTGTGCTGCTCTTTTTGCCCTGTTATCCAGGAATCACTGTAGTAAGCAGTCTCCAGGTTTGTTTGCTTTTTATTCGGTCGGGGCTCGCACCCTGTGTGCGGCCGGAGCAATCAGCCTTGACTCTTAAGCAGCCTACCGACGCTATCTGTAGCTAATTAGAAATCTGCTCTTAAGGTCAGATTTTCCTTACAGAATGTTAATTAATTTTCCAAACCTCTGTTATTTGGAGGAATGGGACCATAGTGGCAAGATAAGGAAGATCTGGCTTCTTTTCCAGCTCCATTACACTTCTGGATTCCCATCCTCCTGCATGCCGATCAGCCCTGCCATAGCTGGGGTGGGGATGTGAGCTGGCCCTGGGAGAAAATGCTCCTGCCTTTCTCCTCTCCATTCATATTCTCTGTGTGTCTGTGTCCTCTGCCTTTATTTTGCATTCTCTTGCAGTATCTAATTGATTCTTTATGAGGCCTCTGTGCTCCATTTCTTTCTCTGTAAAAATGTCAGTGCTATTCGGCATCGTTGCCGTGTGGCACGAGTCCTTGGGGTCAGGAGAGTCGCTTTGGGTTCGTGTCCTCTTGCTCTCAATGCCCAGACTCCCCCAGGGCAGTCTGTGACCCCTTCTACCCACGCAACTGGGCTACTCTGGGGGGTTTTGGGGTGTGCATTTAGAGCCGTGAGTAGGAGAAGAAAATGCCTGTAGCCTCTGTAAATTCTGCAGCATGTCATGTTGTTTCTCTCCTTCCACCTGCAAAAGAGAGATAACTACTCTTAACCCATCTGTATCAGAACAGTGTTGAGAGATTTAATTAGCTGCTATCCACAGGGCTTTGAAGGTGTAAGGTGTATCTGAAATATTTTTAAAGGTATTACTAAGATTAGCCTTGCTGAGTTTCGCTCTCTTTTCCCATACAATTACCATGCAGATGTACGCAGTACGCGTGCAGATATGAAATAGTTAAGAGTTCTTGTGTGTCCTTAGAAAAGACATCCCATTAAAACAAAATAACACATCAAAGTGAATTAAGTCCTTTTGAAATAATCTTTCTTACTGTATGTGGTTTAGGACCAGCTGAACCCTCTGAAAAGCCAACACAGGGAGCGAGAGAGGGAGAGGGGGAGAGAGAAAGACACTTATTTATGTGAAGTCTGTCCCTCTGTTCGACTTTGTACAGCCAGAAACTGAAAGAAAGGCTTCCCTAGTGTGTCCAAGTTTTTGGTGAATGGCTCCTTTGGGTGCGGAAGTGAACGCTGCGGATCCTTTCAGCCGAAAGGAACAGTTAATGAGTGTTTCTCTGTTCTGCGCTGCTGGAATGAGACACATCCCTCTTTCTAGGTCACTAAGTTAATCAAGTCAAGGATTTCTGTCCATTGTCCTTCTTATCAGTCACAGCTGCATTTGCATTAGGAAGCTTTCTGTTTCTTTAAGCCTCATTCATGTACTGATGAAATCCTTTTCCAAGTCTCCAGAAGCAAATGTCTGATGTATATAGCCCTCTCCTGACCCAAGTGAAAACAACATACAGTAGAATATGTTTAAAAGCAGATGAAAGGAAAAAAAAAAATCATTGCTTTGATTTATCTGATCCTCGGTGATAAAACATAGGGGCAAACCAGGTGGAAGCTTATGTTTCTAATGTGTGATTTTTAACTTGATGCTGGGTAGCATCAATACCGGTGTGTACCCGAACAAACAGTCTAAGGTGGGAAGTGAAATTGCTCTTCTTGAATGTTTGAGTAAACGTTGCTGTAGCATCTCATAATAAACAGCAGTAGCCATTGCAACGTATTAGGTACTAAATTGGTCCTGGCAGCGCATTTCCCATTCGCAAGGATGACTGAAGGATAAACTTGAAGACAAAAATGCAAAAACGACTACTGTTGTAACCAAACAGTTGTAGTGCTCACTTTTAAGAAGGTAACAATCTGGCTATGGTTGTTCTTTGATTTCCTCACGGATTCTTAGTGTTTGGAAGCATAAGCTAAAATGTCCATTCTATTGATTATGAGTATAGTTTTGGATAGAATAATAAAGATTTCCGTGTCCTCTTGTGACTGCTGCAGCCCTCCCACATCCCAAAGGGCACACCTCATTGCTTTTATTCCCGCCCCCCCCCACCCCCCAGGTCTCCTGAGTTACTGGGAGATGGCATCCTTAATCTTTTGCCAGTACAATTCTTGCTTTTAACAGTGTAGGAAAAATGGCTTTGGTCATCATCTTATGTTTCCTGTGGCTGTTTGTCCATTTTCCAAATCTTCTTTGACAATGTCGGGAAATACCTTTTTGGGGAACAATACTTAGATTTTTTTTTTCTTTGTATTAACATCATCTAGAGTTCCCTGCTCAACAACTGTACTTTACCCTTCCTCATAGATTTTCCTGCAGATTCCTTTACAGAGGGCCTCTCTACACTGTAAACTATGCCCTGAAGCTTGGACTTTTCCATCTTCCCTCAGCCTGGTGAACATGTACGGGTTCAGGTCCTTTGCAGCCTAGGAAGGAGTTCCTTTTACTCCCATTTTCTTTCACTGCTCTCAGAGAAATATTCAGTTCCCCTCAACCCTGCAGAATTCAAGTGCTGTGTCCTGATCGCGGAGCTTCCCTCAAAAATCAGCCACGTGATGGTCAGCGATGCCCACAGGCAGTGGCAGGAGCAGGATAAAACCCCAGAAGTTGCTATCGCAATACCAACAACACAAGCGAGATCTGAAGGGCAATGGTTGCCGTATGCCCTGGTACTTCTGCAGCTGAGGAGTGCAAGGTCTTCTTGGGGAGGAGAAAATCACCCCGTAAAACTTCTCATTTCAAAACTGGGGTGGTATTCTGAGAGTTTAAACACAGAGTGGTATACAAACTGCTCATCTTAAAAGGCATTACGATGCAGTTAGACTGACCTGAAATCTTCTTCCCTTCCCAGGAGCCTGCTTCCTGCAAAGGGCTCGGGTTGTCTCTTGATGAGTAGCTCCTCCTAGGCCGCGGTGCAATCAACGGCTCGTGTGCGCTTGTCTCTTGCATTTTAGTGCCCACAAATCTACTCAGCCGATCCTCTGAAATACTCTAAGTGTCCAGAATTAGGGACTAAGGACGAGCTTTGGCTGGTCAGTGAGGTCCTGACAATCAGTGGCTCTGCAGTAATTCTCAAAAATATATATACGTGTATTCTGAGGGACCATATAGTAATCTCAGGTCAATTTGAAGTAGCTTGTAAGCTGGTGAAAGAGGGCTGCATTACTTGGCATTTGCTGAGAGCATGCTCAGCTGCTGGAGAGCAGCTGTATATTAAGTTAAGAGATGAGAAGAAAAAGAAGCAACTCTTGGAGTTACCTGGAGACCGATTATTCTGTGCTGCAGGAACTTCTGCTATTGCGGTGACAATGAGAAACAATTCTGAATCGATGCAAGATCAAACATTTGTAAATTGTCCAGACTGATTTTTCATTGAAAGAAACGTTTCTGTTGAATCAGAATATTTTGCTTTTCAAAGCTGCATAATCAATTTTAATGAGAACATATAAAATACACTTTAAACAGGAAAACTTTTTCCTAAATGACAATGTGAATCAACACGTTCCCACATGACATTTTGATTCGATAGTTCATCATTTTCCAAGAGGAAACAGTCCCTCAAAAATATTTGGCTGTGACAGCTACTTGGGTTCAACTGCATTGATACGAAACGATGCGATGGTTGTTCCTGTGGATGTGTGCGGGTGAAGAAACGTGGAGACTGGAGCAAAGCGGCATTTGGAGGTAATAGCTCTGTGTTCATCAGGGATCAGTGGTAGCTCCATGAGATCTTTATTGGCTGAGACCTGCTAAGAATCCAGCTCACTAAATATGCAAGATAAAACTATCTCAAACCTCCAGCGTACTTAGGAGCCGATGACAGACGAGCTACAGATTATTTGAGTGGTTTAATTATTCTTATCATTTGTCCACGTTAGCCTGTGGTTTCTAGAACTGCACTTCGATTAAAATTCTTTGATTAAACAGATGAGTTGACAAGACAAATGTTCCTCGCAGCCCTCTGAAGCGTGGTACAAAATTATGAACCTTTTCCTGCTTCGATTTTCGTTTCTGCTTTCTCTCCTGCCCATAGCCAAGTGGATGTAGGATAAATCAATAGGGACCTAAACATCTTTTGGAGCAGTATATCTTATGCAAGAAAGTATAGCACCTATAACTGAAAGGGAGAGAGAATGGAGTTTCTTAGTAGCTTTTGCAGAAGCCCATTGTAATTTTTTAATTGGTGAAATAGTTACAGACTTTTTAGCTCTCTGTTTAACATCAATAGCAAAACAAAAACAAAAAAATCAAGCAGAGGCCTTGACAAACACAAGCGCTCAATCTCTGTGTTGTTGATGATGTTCAAGCTGCATCTGAACAGAGATGTCCAATTCCCTTTGTATTGCTGTAATCAGGATTTGCCTGAAAGGGAGGGCAATTCGGGAAAAGGCAGGCAGTGCGAGAGAGGTTTTGGAGTGGATGGTGAGGGAGACTCCAGCTTTGTGCCCTTGTAATTATGCTGTAAAGTAATGCGAAGGGACGGTCTTAAGAGCAGATGTTTAAGGGTATATTGGCACCAGAGGACTCAAAGGCCGAATGGGATTTTCCTGACATGAGGAGGAAAGCCTTTGAAAACAACATTGCTGGCCTGCATTGGACTGTTTTGCCAACGCAGATGGTTAACAGCATAGGAAGAAGTTGTGCCATGCCATTAGGACTCATCATTTGAGCACAGACCTATTAGCAAATAATTTGCTTTGCCAGGGTAGCCGGTTTTACAGAGAGGATGAGAAAAAGCTTTGCCAGCAAAAGCCCTCTCTTATCAGCCTTACTTACTTCATGGTGGTGTTGAGTTGGTTTAGTTTGGATGTGGCTGTGCCAAAAAGAGGTTTTTTATGAAACAAGCATTATTTTTATTAAATGCAAGTGCTAAAGCAGATTCATCATCATTTGTGATACTTTTAACAGTGACGGTTAAAGCTGTTTGCTGACTTTGCTGTCTGTGCAAATCTTAGGCAGAGGCTGACTCCTCCGCCCAGGATCCTCTCTCTCTCTCTCTCGGATGGCACAAGGGTCCTGGATGCTTCCCTGATTTCAGAGCATCATTTTGAGCATCAAGGCTATTGCAGAGTCTGCAGGCTGGACTGCAAATTCATCAGGTCAGGGGTTGAGTTTCAAAACCAAGGGGGGACTTTGGTCCCCCAGTGGGAATCTGTCATTGAACTGATGTAGTAAAAATAATCATCCTTGTTGGAAACAGTTAGGTAATGAGAAATCTGGTCAGATTTGATAAGTGTACAGCTATAGTAAAGTAACATAGTGATGTTGGACCACCAGTGCTGCAGAGGAAATGTGCCATATGGCCCATTATTTACTTTTTCCTCCTAAAATTTATAGATGAAGGATGACCAAACAGGAGCAGAGAGCTTGCATTTTGCTGTGAGTGCTTGTCTGCTATTTCACTTGATGTAACAAGTTCCAGGTGAACAGGCAAAATGACTTTCACTCCTATGGGGTTTTTTTGGGTTTTTTTTAGATGCAACCAGGTTATAACACTTACATCACAAGAAAGTGCTGACCATTTGTCACATCCAAAAGTGTCTCCTTTAAAAGGGGCTAAAAACCTAAAGCAGCCTACGACCCAGTTTCTTGGCACTGGGCATCCCAGTACTCCACAGCACAAAGGTAATCGCAGGGGCAAAACCACAGTGAGTTTGATTCACTGCAGTATTCCTGCACTGAGGGACTGGAATAACTGCTGAAATCGATACTGCTATTCCAGTGGACAAACAGAGCCTTGCCGAGGTGAATTTCTTTTCTTGGAAACAAAGTGGGCATGGATTTACTCACCTAGTCGGTAGTCCTCTTAATTTTACTCGTGTGAGTAACTGTTCTTGGCAGGGGTGTAATAGAGTCTACACTTGTGGCCTGGAGAAATTTATTACGCTTTTTCAGCAGAGCTATCTGCCTTTTGGTTTTTTTTCTCTCCTATTTCTAGTGGAAACTGCCTTGTTTGTCACAGGTCATCCCACATCACTGCAGCTCAGGGGGGAAATGGCAATAATTCAACTACTTTGGTGTGGATGTCGGGCTTTTCTCTCCCTGTTGTATTGGGGCATGACTGATGTTACTTTGCTTTGTTTGAAGGCAATGGTTAAGAGGGTAGGATGAGTAAAGCTACGATTGCATGAGATGGAAATGTACCTTGGCCCTTTAGGTGTTAATACCATTCCAGGAGTGACGTCGGAGTACTTCAAAGTAGAGCAGAGGGAAAGCAGGGAGGAAGGAGGAGCAGGGAAAGCAGGAGACAGCAAGGTCAAAACGCCAGTAGCTGCCCCTGGCAGCTTTTGGCAGCCTCATCAAAAGCAAAGGTCTGAACACATCTTGAAAATACTGTCCCTAGATGGTAGAAGATGCTGAAAGTTGCTGGAGCAACAGCAGGATGTTTGCTTCCTTGTTGTCATTTCCATTTCATTTTTGCTGATGAAGAGAAGGCATCTATTGTCTCCTATACAAATGGGAGTTCCTCATGTGCTATAGCGGAACCGTGGGGGTCTCAGAGCTGTCTTTCTAAAGCCTTTACTGGCACTAAATCATCTTTGCAAGTATATACGTTCAAGAAGAAGTGAAAGTGATGAGACTGGATGTGATTTGTTAGAGACACCAAGGACAAAGTCTCAAGTCTGCATCACAGAGTCGAGAGCAGATGTCACAGAAGTGAATGCAAGTTGTATGATGTTGAAGGGCCCAGGGTTTGGCTTCGGTGGGCACATCAGGTCCTGTAAAGGATGGTACCATGGTGGTGTATCCACGCTCCAGCTGCGTTAGAAATGGTTTGTGTAAGCCCCAAGGGCCGCGCCACCGAGCTCTCCGTGCACCGGGTGGGAGACACAAAGGCTGCCATTATGGGTACTCGAGGGGAAGAAAAATGGGAACATCCTGAGGTGAAAAGGGTGGCCCTGGAGCAGTTTAGCCCACTTGTTTTTTTCTCTTCCATCCCTAGCATCATTTGGAGTTAACTAAAATTGTGGTTTTAAAATTTGTGTAACTTACTCCGGCTTGGAGACATGTATTGCTGTTTTAATGTGCCTTATTCAGTTTTATCATAAGTCAATTAGGAGCAGGTAGAAACTAAACTGATTCTGTTGCTCCTAACCAGGGGTTTGTATCAGCTTAACTAAATGAGTTTGTTTAAATCAAACACTACTGCAGTCCTCAAAACAGTCTCCCCAAAAGACGCCTGCGCTTGCACGTATGTGTATGCAGAAGGTGCACATGTGCTCAATGTGTGCGCTACCGCGCCTGTCTAAATATCAACCTGCATATCTGGGCATTTATAGGTTGCCAATTACTCCGATACCGCGTCTAATGGAGAGATGTAAATCCCCCTATAAATTCAGCTCGCTGCTTTGGCGGCTTTGCTGACAGACTAGTAAACAATTTCTATGTGGAGTGCGATTTTTTTCTAGTTTAGGAATGGAGCCACTTAGATTAGAACTCAGTGTTTTAGTGAGAAATGTCTAAAACGTTTACATAACCTATTTACATATGAATACAAACATTTCAGGCTTTATATTAACAGCCCTTGTTGTCGCTCATTACTATGCATAGAAAAAGACATCAGCATTTCTAGTAGCATCTACAAAATTATAAATATGTGATAGAGTAATTACTGATTTGGAAATCCAAATTATATTAAAATGATTGTAGCATCTGTGTCTCCAAAAACCTCTCCATTTGTCAATTCTAATCTTTTATTGCTTAGGCAATAAACACGAGTCTGATGTCTGTTTACACAGTTCTTTATGAATCCCACCCCCTTTGAAATTTAAAAAGAAAGTGGAGGAAGGAGAGGTTTGATAGCCCTCATCTGCTTTGAATATTTGACGGCACAAGGGTCCTGGATGCTTCCTGGATTTCAGAGCATCATTTTGAGCATCAATCTGAAACCTTTTCTTTACCTCATACCCTTAAAAATATGAGAATTGATGGTAGCTCTTGCAGATTCGTCTGGACCAACCAGGAGTTGCCAGGAAGATCATGTTGGAGCTGATGAGATTTTGCCCTCATGGTAAAAACTACCAAGGAAGTTGTTTCTGAGAAACAGAGGGATTGGTTCAGGGCTGATCCTTTACTCTTGTGACTGCAGACTGGCTTGAGTCAAATGGTTTTGAAGCTCCTGTAAGCCAGGGAAGCTTTTGGTGTGCTCCATGGCATGAGTGGATGAAACTCAAACCTTACTGTGGTGACTGTGAGGCCAAGTAGAAACCAGGGACAGGTTCCGATGCCCTTCATTGCAACAGTGCTTTCCTTCCAGATGAGACCCTATAGGTCTCAGCAGGTTTGGGTAGCAGATTTCACACATCAGTAGATAGTAATAAAAGTAACATTTTATTATTTTTCCATCTGTGGCTCTCAGAAGACTTTGCAAGGAGGTCAGTATAATGCTTCCCATTTTGCAGAAGAGCAGAGATGCCCCCCCTAAGGTCACTCTGCCTTGCAGCAGAAATCGCAGTAGAGCCCCTTTGCCATTCACAGTCTGGTCTTCTGCCACTGGAAGACACTGCCTGAGGGTGGCTCGCTCAACTGTAGTTATTTGTAGCAGCATCCGCTCTCAGGTTTTTTTCAGTCCTGGGCCAAAATTCCAATCGGAGGATGGAATGGGAGATGATTTGCCTGGGAATAATGTGGTCGATGCATTGGGTGCTGATGTTGTGAGTGCTCTGATAAGCTGAGCGAGGATTGACAGTGTCGTGCTGGCCTTTAAGAAGGTCTTTGAGAACAAGTCCATGTTTTTCACCTTGCCTGACGATGGGGAGTGAAGGCTTCTTCTGAAGTGGTAGGTTTTCTCTGGCACACATTCACAAGTTTTAGCTGAGCCGTCCGCGCTTCCCCCCTTGGCTTTAATTGTGGCGCTGCCTGTAGTTTTTGTCTCTCTTTACACCTTCTGCTTACACCACACAGGGACTTAAACGCCTGTATATGCATAGTAACAGTTCTGTGAGATGAAATGCTGCTGTATAAATAAAGCATTCATCACACCTGCAAGGGAGGTTTGAATAAAATCCCACATAGCTTTACTGCGTGAGCACTGAAAGATTGGAAATGACAAATGGGTTGACAAATGGTGTGCAGTGCATAAATAGCATTATTTATTTACTCAGTCGTGTCGGAGTAAGTGAGATGAGGCTCACTGGCTTTTTGAGAGAGTTGTCAGAGTATTTGTCAAGGCAGAGGCCACAGGATCAAGCCCGAGCCCCTGGCAGGTAGGGAGCTGTTAGCTGGAAAAGTGGTTGTAGGGGGTGACAAATAGGATGAGTCTAGTTGGGACAGAGGGAATTTCCTAGTTGGTCAATATTTTAGGGTTTCCGTGTCAATCTGTTCACACTGAACTGTTTCTCAGCATGGTCCATATGCCTGTACTGACTAATTCAGTATACTGAAGGGCACTGGCTCTTTATACACAGCGCTTCAAAAAGCCTGGATTGAGATGAATGCTGTTAAAGTCACTAATGACATAAGGAAAAGCCGCATCTTCTCAACATTTGAAAAAGAATTGACTTTCCATAGATGCGCTGAGAAAAAGAAGGAAGAATTGGGATGCCACCTGTGACTTAACAAGCTAGTCTTCTTTCCACTAACCATGAAAAGAAATGCTGTCAGTCGCCTATTATTTTGACTGCCTTCAGTGTTAGCACTAGTGAGTATATGGAGAGTTTCTTTAACCCCAAAGCTGAGTTGAGATGTCCTCACCCCAGACCGCTTAACTCTCCATCACCTGAGATACTGTTTCTCATTACAGCCAGGCTGCAAAATGGACCATCAAAGTATTGCAAGATTTTAAATCACCACAATTTTAATGGCATTACGTGGAATTGAATGTACCATATTTTTTTTTCCATTGCTGCTCTTACCTATACATTAATTGGTCAAATATTCACCAAGCCAGATAGCGGCAGAGCCTGCCTGATACTTTATTCTAGCAGTCCAACATACACTGGAAAGCTGAGATGCCATTTTCAGCCCCTACCAAAATGCTTCCTCAATTGCTTAGAGAAAGTGGAGCCCATTGCAAAGTGAAGAGGTTGGACTTCACTACCATAAGGGCATTCTGCTAGAGGATGGGAACTAAGGAGTTAAATTGGAATTAAATCCCACTCTTTCAGATCCAGAACAAAATCTGTGGTGCTGAACTGCTGCAATGAGCAGGAACAGAGGAGGTGCAAGGGACAAGGTATGATCAGACCAGTATCCTCAACACTAATGATCCTGATGGGTTGAAGAACTTCAGAGCTTCTTGTAATTTTTTATTTTAAACCTGGGAGGTGTCACGGTGTTGTTAACAGTTAATTTCTGCGGGTTGTTGAACTGATGCAAGGGCCCCTGTCTCATGAGGCTGGAGGAATTGCTCCTTGGTCCGTGGCTATCATCACCTCTGCACCCATGTTTTTATCTCCTTGAGAGAAAAGGGAGCTTTATAAATACAAATGTCACCGGGGCACACGTGGAATTGAAGGTGACAAAAAGTCCAGTAGCAGCTTCGTGGTCTCAAGCATCCAGCACAGAGTGCAGCAGGACCAAAAGCCAGTTGGCAAGTTACCCCTTGGCTGGGAAACGCAGCAGGAGCCGGCGTGTGTTCAGAAGTCAATTTTCTGGCCGTGGTACCAGTGCTGAAGAGCTGCCCGGCCACAGCCTCTGCTCAGAGAGTGACGCTTTTTGGGTTTTCTCCCTCGTGGAGAGGAAATTTTCCCATGATCTCATCAAAGCTTCCAGGATTTGTCTGAGCATCCATGGTCAGCTCAATGAAAGTCCAGAGGGTCTGGGCAGCTGGTGAGTGTTTTTGTTGGGCTGTTTGCAGTTTAAGCGCTTTCTTTCATTACTTGTAGAAGGGCAGGAATAGATTTTTCCCCCCAAAACTGGATCTTTTGGTAAGTCAGAACAGGGGAGCTGTTTGTGTGAGGGCAGGAGAGCAAGGCGAGCATTTTAGAGAGGAGGGCAGTGAGGACGTAGCACGGGGCTGCTAACCCCCTAGAGAAGCTGGGCACAGTGACAATGAATGAGCATAGCTGAGTGTGGATCACATGTATGGGGTGGTCCTTTTTCTTAACAAAGTTTTACAACCTTAGTAGTCAAGAGAGGCTTTGGGTGGATGCTTTGAGGAGTCTCTTTGGTGACATGAACTGGTGAAACTGTGTATTTTCTTAATACAGGAATATGCTTGATCATACACTCCCGCTACCCAGCTCAGACCCTGTTAATAGTCAGCGATATCTGTAAATGACTTCACCCACCGAATTCACTGGGTTGTGGATCAGGCTCGTGGGGAAGAGCAGCTATATGGCCAGCAGTATTTTTTTTTTTTCCCCAGGAACAGGTTGCTTTTTTACTTTTTGCAGTGAAGTGAGTAATTGATGCCTTCCTCCTGGCAGGGCTGAACTACTCATGACCTAACCCGTGATGTGGTTGGGAGTAGACTATATTGCACAGGTATGGTAGGTCTCATAAGATAACAGGACAAGTATCAGAGGCTACGATCCTCTCCACCTTGGTGGTAGTTCTGAGCAGAGTGAGTTAGCCCACCTCGAGGGGCGTTAATGCATAAAAATACCCTGTATGTTCTTATCCCTCAAATGCAACAAGGAGGAATGTGGTAGTGGGAGCCACGCTGTTTTGGGAAATCCTGCTGCCAAATTCGAAAGCTTCACATGGCTGTAGCAGTGCGGCTCCTTGTCATAAAATGGAGGATTTTATTTGCTTTTATTAAGTAAGAGAAGCTTAATTAAGTTTCTCCTGAATGTAATGAAGCCATACAGCTGAATGTAGGTCAGTCCCAAGTAATTGTTTCACTGCTTTAGCAGCTGTTTAACTAATGCTCAAGTGTTAAATAAGAATGCTGAAAATTTTTTTTAATTTTTTTTTCTTTTTTTTCTTTTTTAAAGGGGCTAAGTGGTCTTTTTCTCAGGGGACTTGTGAGGTTAGCCTTGGCCCTTTGAACCTAATTAATCAATGGCGAGGCTCTCCGAGTGCTGGCTGTGGAATGCTCTTTAATTGCTCACTTGTGCAGTCATTTGTTTTGTTTAACCTGCAACGGATTAAACTCTGTTATAAAGGTCCTTGCTTCTGTCAGAGGACAACTCCAGCCATACAACAGCAGGCTCTCTGCTCGATTCCCGACCACCCCCTGGGGACCTGGCAGGGAGAAAGGGAAGGACGGCTCTCCCCGCTCCCCCTCACCATGCCACCCGGACCCGCTGGCATTTTCCTGGGTCCCCCCGCATCGCTGTCGGTGAACTTCCCAGGGCTGTGCTCTTGGCAAAGGGAATATCATTAGCTGTTAATATAACCCAAGAATTCTCCAGATATCTCCCTTGCTTTCTTTCATTAAACGTGAAACTTTAGAGACAGAAACTTTAATGATTTTCTGTGCGTGTGCGTGTGTGTAATACTGTATGCTCCGCTGGGACCCCTCTGGCATCCCACGTCTCCAAACAGCTGTCAGGCAGCTCAGATTCTTTTCCAAACTGCCAATCTCCAAAAATATTTCCTCTTCTTCTCGAGTATGGAATTTCGCCCCTGAGTCAGAGGGTCTGCGCAAAGCGATGGCAGGATTCGGTGACAAAGTTAAGGCTGCCAAAACATTAGGGCCAGAAATAAGATCTTTTATACCAGTTGGGATGTGGGGTTAGGATCAGGACTGTGAATTTCCAGGCTACAGCAGGACTCTGCTTTTGCTTCCAGCCCCCATGAATTGTTTTGCGACACTATGTTTCTTATAATGCTTGCCATTAACATTCAGAAGAAAGCTAGATCATTTTAAGATGTTTCAAAAAGGGATGTTAAAATTTATCTTCCTTTTTATTAGATCCAGTGCACCAAGGCACCCAGTGGCTTTAGAAATGTAAGTAATGAAAGGCAGAGAACAAATGTGAACTATAGAAATGATTTATGGAGACATCTGATGAATTTATCCTGCATCTTTACCCTTTCATCCATCTCCCTGGACTTCAGCTAGTATGTGTGAGCAGCATCAGTCACATATTTTAAAGCTGACTTGCTGGAGACATGCTCCATGCTCTGGAATGTGGATTTCCCAGTTTCTGCCCCACCTAAGGCTCTCATGCAATCTGGGGCAGGCGGGTTATTTTTTTTCTGCGGAGCTATGTGACTTGGATTACCAAAGTGATTAGGCACTCCATGACACAGCCTGCTGCCTGAAAAATGCTTAATAGCCGGCAGCTTCACTGCTCTCCGTGAGAACCGAGGAGTCCCTGGCCATGCGCAAACAGCTGGACCTTTTTGTAGCTCCTCCAAGAAGAACCAAACTCTTTGGAAAAATTCAGCTCCAGTGGGAGGTAGAGCCTTTCTGGAAAACTTGGCTTTTGAGTTTAACTTCCTCACAGGAAGCTTTCTTACGTCCAGCAAGTTTAATTCAGTACAGTGTTAGGCGGAGTGTAGTGTGAAACAGCCAGTCCTCCCCCTAACAAAGTGTTTTCTGCATCTTCACAAAGAAGACTTGAGGTTTTGCAGAAGCAAAACTGGTCCCTACCAGTCGTTGTCCCACAGATGTTCAGAGGCTGCTTTCCTAACAGACTTTTTCTCAGGGGAGTCTTTTTAGCCAAATCTGTATGTATTTTAACCATATATTTTAAAGGGCAGATAAGGTATATAATGAGTAGGTAGTGTCCCTTTCAGGACGGTAACCAAATAGGGCAGGGCAAGAGAAGAGCTGGTGGGCATATATAGCTGAAAA
>NW_009611123.1:6764-34626 GCF_000690535.1 Cariama cristata | reverse complement strand
CGGGGGGAGTGGGGGGGGTGGCGGGGGGAGATAGGTGCTGAAAACTGTCCCAGGAAGGACAAATGAGGAGAGAACGGGGTGGTGGGAGGGCAGGGGTGTGCGATCCCTGATTTCCCCAGCTTAGTGCCAAGCACAGCGTGAGAAAGCCAGACTGGAGCTGCTGGAGCGATGTTCTCAAAAACGCATCCCGCCATCCCCTCCCATGTTGCTGCATGCAACAAGGACAAGAGGAAACGGTCTCAAGTTGTGCCAGGGGAGGTTCAGGTTGGATATTAGGAAGAATTTCTTCACTGTAAGACTCGTTAGGCATTGGAACGGGCTCCCCAGGGAGGTGGTGGACTCACCATCCCTGGAGATGTTCGAAAAACGTTTAGATGTGGCGCTTCGAGACATGGTTTAGTGGGTTTAGCGGGCACGGTGACATCGGGTATATGGTTGGACTTGATGATCTTTGAGGTCTCTTCCAACCATAATGGTTCTGATTCTATGCAGCCACAGAAAGTGCAGTGCTATGTTTAGACATTTTGAGGAACTTCACAATGACGGTTTCAAGTAATATATATAAGATTAGGCTTTTTTTTTTCTTACTGTTTGCTTCCGCATATGTGCTTTGGCTGGGCAAAGCTGGGCAGTGTATGAAGATTTTGTGACGCTGTGCTTTCTCTTGAGCTTAGAATCAAAGTGCAAGATGCCTGTATTCAAGCTTTGGGCTGAAGATCAAAGAGACAGAGTTGGCTATGTTGGAATAAAATAAAAAAAATAAATTCCCTTTTGAATATCAAAACCATATTTAGTTCATTTCAGGATTATTTTTTGAGAAAGTTTGGTTTGTTTCTGATTATTATTTGTGCTGCTTTAATGCCTGAGACACAGACGGGGTCTAAAACTCCTTTGCACAAGGTGCTGTACAAAATTGCGTGCCATTAGCAGATGCTGTATTAATAGCATACGACCCTGGCAGGCTGTTTGTTTTACTCACTAATATTATCTTTTTCTCTGAACTGATTTAACCATGATGTGAAAGGCATAACCTGTCACATGTTGATCCTAAATCTCACTTGGTTGGGAAGCTTACCCCCCGCAAGAGGCTGAGAGATGATTGCTTCCTTAACTAAAATCTATGGACCTTTACTTAAAAATCACCTCGGTATCATGCCGTTGGCAGGAGTGATGAAGAGAGAGGTTGCTCTGGGTTTTGGAAACGGTGCTGCATGGATGCCTTCAGTTCACTCCTGAGTTCATCAGGGAGTTGCCCAGTTTTGACCTCCCACGCTGTTTGGACTTATTCATTTTTGTTTCATTCAGTCATTCAATTATGATGTCAAATATGAGATGGAGTGCAGTACAAATTATTTAGGCCCAAAACCTTTCTTTGACCCTGTTCACAGAGGTGAAAGGCTAATACATTAAACCTACCAGCCCATGAATACAGATTACTTTAGCCCATTTAGAAACAATATTCTCTAATCTCAGTTTTTTCCTTTTGCAGGAATCAGTCAGTGGCTGGGATGGGGGCATTGGGTGGTGACAGTAAGTGACAGCATTACGTTTATTATGGGCTGTGAAATTCCTTGTACTTTGAGAAAACATGACAATCAGTGAAGGAGAATGCAGTGGAAAGAATACCAGCTTTTCCTTGGACAACAGGGTAGAATATATTTTTTTTTTAGTTCTTTTTTGTTGACATATTTAAAAGGTTTCTAAACGTTCACATTTGGATTTGCTTCTTGCTCAGCCAGTGCTGAGCAGCAGGATCGTACCTCACAGTGCTACCGGGCTGCAGCACCTTGGTGTCCGGCGCAGGATCAGCTCCCTGTGCTGCGGACTTGGATCGGTAGGTAATGGTAGATGGAGGGTCTGAATACGCTTCAGAGCTGTTCTAGAGAGAATAATCCTTTGCCACTTGCTCTGGGTAGCTCTGCTAAAGAAGAAGAAAAAATGAACTTCAACTTGCATTGACTTGTGCTAAAATGGCAGTGAAGACAAAGTAATGTGGAACGCCAGCTGAAATTCATCCCAGACCTCCTCTAGCCTTTAATTTGACCTCCTAACCCAAACTAAAAGCCAGATTGTTTTCTGTTCACAGTTATTTTAACTAGTGTTAACTCTGGCTAAACCAGCGAGCCTTTTATTGGTTGGTTTGTTTTAGGTGTTTACTCTCCTCTCCAGATATCCTGTCAGTGTTTTGTAAAGTGGATTTTTATTAGGGTGCTACAGAAGTTTATGGAGTTGGAAGAAGTAGAGTACCTGTAAAAGGGCAGATGTAGTTCTTTAAAAGATGAGCTTTACAGCCTTAAGGCTTGCCTGGTTTGGTTTTCAGCTCTACAAACCAGCATCCAATAAAAGATGTTAGCCTACATTGCAAACCTGGCCTTGCCTGTATCCTCAGCTCCTTGCAGCTGGAGCAACAAGGTAAATGCTTTAGATGTGCTAGGTGCAGATCTGCTTTCCATGCTGACCCAAACCTTTTGTCCAGATATACCTAATGGCTTGGACAGATCATAGTTTTGTTGTTCTTGTGCTAATGATGAGTGTTTCTTCCACCAGGCTTATGTTCAGGTTCCCTGTTGCCGTAGGGATGCTGTAGCCAGGCACATCGGCACAAGGCATTTGGCAGGTTTCCCTGTTGGGGTACAAATTCATTGCTTTTGGGGATTTCATTTCCCCTTCACACTGTGTTAATAGTAAAGAGATGGGACAAAGAAATCCGAGGGAACTATAAAAATATAAGAGACGTTACATGACGAAGCACAGAGGAAAAAGCTTTCTCTGTGTGAGGGAAACATCCTTTGGAGGGTGATGATGAGCCAAGGTGTTACCACTGCCGGGTCCTGCCCCTGCCCCGCACCTCAGATTCCTGAGCTGGGGAGTCCCTGGCAGCGGAGCAGATGCAGCATGTGCAAAGGTGCCCCAAATTGCCATTAAATCTCTTAAATCTTGTGAATTTGCTGTTCAGTGCTTCTTATTAAATTTTAAGGGTCTTATCAATGAGTCGAAACAGCCTAGTTACTTTTTCTTTTTTCTTTTTTCCTATGTAAAAGTGGCATTTAAATTATTTCCAGGACCTATTTTCCATCTTGCTTCCAGGCTCTCCATAATATATCAAGGTAGTCCCCTCAGTGACCTTTACAGCTCGGATTCAGTTTGGCTCTGCAGGATTTTTCTGCTGTTTGGCTGGCTGGAGTACTGGTGTGGTTTTGGTGGTTTGTTTTTCTTCAGTTTTGCTTTGCTCAATATAAAATAATAATCAGAGGAACGAAATGGGGTTGAGGCTATAGAAAAAGGACTCTCTTTTTCCCATCAAACATCGTAAGATTTTACAATAACTATAGCAGTTTAAATGTCTCTCGTTGGCATATCTCCACAAAGGCGCTTGGTGAGGCGGCAATTAGAGTGCTCTGCCTCTCCTTGTATTAGTTTGATCACATAAGAAGCAGCCTATCTGACAGCGCTCGCACCTGGATAGATAATTAAAACCCGTCAATAAAACAAAATGCAGTGTGTAGTGGGACTCGGCTGTGCTAGCATTAAACACCGCAGATAATTATATCGCAGCAGAGGTTGGAAAGCCAGCTTCTCTGTGCTCTGAAAGATCAATAAAAAGGCCCATTCATAATGAAGAAAATGTTAGAGAAACTGGATTTTCATCTCCCTGTCATTAGATCCTTTGCTTTTAAGGTTTTTCAGAGGCAGAAAAAGATTCTGTTGAGGAATTCTTTGTTTCTGGAAGATAAACAGGTGGAAGATTTAGCTTTGCTTTTGTGCAGCGCGTTATTGGAAACAAATGTGGTGACCCAAAGGCTTTTCTCAAAGCTTGCGGTTCTGTTCTCCCCTCTTCACCCTCTGCTGCCTCCTTTCTCTGCTTGCCTTTTTTTTTTTTTTCTTTTTCCCCTTATTTGCAAGCCATCACGTTAACTCCACTTATAACTGAAATTTCTCTTTGCTTCCTTTTTGCTTTCTTCAGGGCATTAATTTTTTTTTTCTTCTTCTTCTTGATCCTTCCTAAAGGGTTGATTTGGAAATATCACATATTGACAGGGGAGAACACACTCCTGGCTGACTTATTTGCTGTGACAGCCTCTTTCTTAAAGCAGTCATCCAGAGAGGAGATTTTTGTGTTCCAGAGAAGGAAAAGGATGTCTTGCAACCATGAAGGATAATGAATTAAGTCTGTCTCTTACTGTAAAACCATTAGAAAAGTATAATAGACCCTGAGAAAGAGGCTTAGATATTGATGTCTTGGCTATATTAGTGTGCCTAGGCACATGATGGCTGCCTTGTCTTTGCAGGGGAAAAAAAAACCCATCTATGTAAAGTAGGTGTTTCAGTTGAAGGGAGAGGGAATTTTGGTTTTTGGTGACCGGTGCTCGTGAAGGCAGGTGAACCGGCTTGGTCGGCACACGTGGTCATTAAGAATCTGTTGTTATAAATTGCTGTAGGTGGAGGGTAGCACCAACTACAAGCAGGGTTTGTAAGCAGCAACAAGGGATGGATATGGCAGCTCAGTGCTTTCCATACAAATCCAAGTTCATGGTCATGTAGCCTGAAATCCCAAGCAAAATGACAGACTGGGTGGAGAATGGATTGAGAAAAGACATTCCATTGAGAAAATCTCCAAGAGGAGAAGGACTTGAGGGTACTGGTTGACAAGAAACTCAACATGACCCAGCAATATGTGCTTACAGCCCAGAAAGCCAACCATGTCCTGGGCTGCATCCAAAGCAGAGTGGCCAGCAGGTCAAGGGGCAGGATTCTGCTCCTCTTATTTAGATGAGACATTAGGAAGAAATTCTTCCCGGTGAGGGTGGTGAGGCAGTGGCACAGGTTGCCCAGAGAAGCTGTGAATGCCCCATCCCTGGAAGTGTCGAAGGCCAGGTTGGATGGGGCTGTGAGCAACCTGGCCTGGGAGGTCTCCCTGCCCATGGCAGGAGGTTGGAACTGAATGGGCTTTAAGGTCCCTTCCAACCCAAACCATTCTGTGAATCTATGAAATTTTCCAGTCTTCAGAGTATTTAAGAGCCTAGCCCTGGACTCTCACAGTCTGATTGTGGATTTGGAAAGAGCAGGTGGCTTCCCTATTTATAGTGATTTCCAGTACGCCCCGTTCACAGGAGCTCCTGGCCACGGGACGATACAGAAAGCATTACTCCACCTCAGAAAGGTTTGTCTCTAGAGGATAAGGAGCAGGACACGAAGGGTGTGTTGGGGATGAAATGGATGTTTGAGCCTCTAAGCTTGTTGTGGACCTGTGCACAGATTTCTGGTTGCTCTTCTACTGGCATCCCTAGCACGATGGGCACCTGCCCCCATGGTTTTGGTACCCATTTATCTTGTCTAGGGCAAATGATCCCCCACCCCGATGGGGAGCTGGAGGACTTACTGGTGTTGTGTCTGTGTTGATTAGTGCTGTGAAAGGCTTTTGTTCGGGATTGATCTTTTATTTTGTGCTGCCTTTGCATTTTTTGTTCTGGCAAACCTATTGCCCAGACATGTCTAGCCTGGTGCTGTTGACATGTCTGCGCTATTAAAGATTCTGGAAAGGCCTAAAATAAACATCACCTGCCAAACTATTATTTTTCCTTTCTTTCTCTTTTGGTAAATATATCAACAATGTCAACATTGGAAAAAATCAAAGATATCAGAGGAGGAATAAGCAGCTGTTTATGTCTTAAAGTGTTTCTGCCTTACTATCACAAGATGACCTTGTCACTTAAAAATCATAAAAATACTGCCAGGGAGAAGGAATGGAAGTTTGCTGAAGGGAAATGAAGTTTTGGTGTTGTTTTATTATTTTTTTTTAAGTCTGAACCGAGAGTTGCAAGCTGAATTGAGCCCTGCAGCTGATTCTGAACTCAAATGCTTCCTTTAGTCCCACTGCTATAAATGCAAAACAAATGCCACATGAATTATTATTACTGTTTCACATTAAAACTCTTAAAAGTCATTTTCCACTGGAACTGGGTGAAGTTCTGCAAAAATAATCCATGTTTTCTGTTACAGTGTATGTGTTACACTGGATTGACACCTCTCTTCTAGGATAAATATTTTTCCACATCTGATGAAACAGGTACTTTAATAAGTGGGAATAAATGGAGCTGGAAAGAAGGCATAAAGAACCCCTTTTTTTTCTTTTTTTTTTTTTTTTTATTCGTTGTGACTGGGACAATTTACACTTTTCCTAGGAGGTAATTTTTCCTCTCCAAAATGTGCATGTGAATAACGTGAACTTCTGTTTATGAGATGCAAGGTTGTTAAAGGTTGCCAAGTACCTTGGACTGATTTTTAGGAGGGTTGGTGGTATTCTTTTTTTTTGAATGTATGTTGCCATCAGTCTCTTAAGTCGGAGTGAAAATGCAGCTCTCTGGTTATGCTTTGATTTCTGATCGCTGGGTTGGTCTTGGTAGGCATCTGCGCCTTGGCAAAGTGGATGTGAGATATTGCCCTTTTCATTGAGCACACTTGGCACCAACGCAAGCGTTTACAGAAGAACCCGGGTGCTGGCAAGTCACATTTTCCATCTCTTGCAAAATGGAAAATGCAGCAGGCTTGTTGCCTTGCTAGCCTGAATGCTGTGGCAGCAGGGTGAGTTATTTCTGGTGAACTGTGTGGACATTCTTGATCCACGCAAAGCATCCACAGATCCCAACAGCAATTACGGAGGTGGCCCGAGACGTGCGGGGTCCGTGAGAAGGAGGCTCTATCTTCACGTGCCCACCCTGCACTTCAGGGAGCGACGGGGAGAAAGAAATGATTGCAAGTCAAAAGAAGGACTTCAAAATAAACCAAACCAACCCCAAACAACAGGATGGCTATAAATTCCTTGTCAGATTTAGTGATAAATGGCAATAAGGGGAACTAAAACCGCTAGAGGGTCTCTGTGAATTCTTCCGTGTCTCCAGAACATTTGCCTTAAAATGTACAAACTAATAAAATGAAAGCAACTTTTTTAATAGGCATAAAATCATCAATCCAGTCCCCCAAATTCACAGCTTCCTCTCACAATTTTTTTGCTTACTTGATGTCAGAGCATATGGAGAATGAGAAAATACCCCGAGAGGCCAGAGATCACCTAGGAAAGTTGCGACATGAGAGCAATGCAGGGGAAAGAGAAGTAGTTTCATTTAAAAGAGCTGATGAGTCAGTGCTAGAAATAAGAGATGCTTGTTGAAAGACGGTGATAAGAGGTACAGATGGATGTAAAAAAGATGACTCGAGTTTTCTGGAGTACAGTTATGCTAGAGCCAGCGATGCGAACGGTTCCTGCCCTGTTAGAGGGGAACCTAGCAAGATGCAGAGCAGCTGTTTCTGGCATAAAGCTAAGGGACCCAGGTAGTGTTTCTGTGATTGCTAGTTCTCACTGCGAGTCATAACTTCAGGAGTTAGTATAGGTCCTCCTTCAAGAGAGGAGGGAAAAAAGAAAAGGAAAAAAAGGCGGGGGGAGGGGGGCATAAAAACAAGGGATCCTTGTTGTATTGACTGGAAAGATCAATGCCCAGCACTGAGCCTCACGACTTGCAGGAGTTTGGAGCGAGTATTAATAAGACCCAAGTGCCAAGAAATCCCAAAATTCACTGTATAATCCTGTGGTTTACAAAGAGGAACTCGTGGGCTGGTTTCCTGGGAATAGAGTAAGGCATGATTACGTGGAATTGTCTTTTTTCCCCTCCCTTGTCAAGGCTACAAATGCATCTTCTTTTCCACGTCTCCTTTTCTGTGTCACTTCTTGTGTCTCACTTAGTGTCACCTGGGCCTTTAACCTGTCTGGAAAGAAATATGGCAAAGCTGAAGGGATCAAGAAGCTGTTGTGAAAGTGGGCAAAAACATATGAGCAAGAATACAGCAACCAGAGCTTTAATGATGAGTAGCTTTTACCTCTTCTCCCCTCAAAATTTTCATAGCCTGGTGTCTGACAGTAATAGTTGGTTGAACAGGTATTAGTTTTTTTCTGACGTTTTTAGTTCAAATTGCCCTCATCCCTTAAGTGTGCTGGAATGGGAACCTGGATGTTTCACCCTGGGGTGATAAAAAGAAATTTGAAATGCCAAGTGTCAGAAACAGTTTTGGTGCCATATGAAATGAGTGTGAAAAACAGAGGAGGTTGAGTTGTTCTGGGTTTGATTGGGTTTTTTTTTGTATGAGCCCTTTTTTTGCAAATTGTGTGAGGTACTGACACCGCAGATATTTGAGCTTCTATTTGGGAATTTTTCATTTGCTTTTCTGTTCTTTCCCCCCCGCAAAGTGGCACTGACAATTTGATCTCACCTTCTTTTGAAGTTTCTGTGCTTGGTAGGCTCAGTGCTTTGCCGTTCCCCGATCCAGGGATGTGCGAGGGGGCTTCAGGACTTGCTGGAGTTGGGGGGAAAAAGCCCGTACCAGCACCCTGCACTCCCCTCTCAACCCCTTGTGTCTTGGTGTTTTTACTCTCTTTGGTGCTCTCCTAGAAGGCAGCAAGCGTTTGGGGAGGTTAAAGCTGATGTTCAAAGTTTTTGGCTTCCAAACCAAGTTTTGAAATTCTGGTTATGAACCTGCAGCTTTCTGGGTTGCGTGTTTTCACTTCTGGTTTTTGTGTCCAAGTTCTTGCGTAAAAAAGAAACGGCAGCAAGGAAGCGCTTGGCCGTTCAAAGCAAACGCTTCCTTACAGACAGACAAAAAGAAAACCCGCACAGATGAACCCTAAATGTGTCTGTTCCTCCCCTGCCTTCCGGTTCCTTATAATTTTGGATCCTGACTCATGATTTTGAAACGTCTCTTTGATCCATTGCTCTTATTCTATGTAATGTGGCCAGGGCTGTCCCTGCAGCCAGAGGGACTATTGATTAGGCCAGCACAATTGCTTTTTGAAAGGCACATTGAGGCCAGTAAAAGATTTTTTTGTTGAAAGTGAAGTTTTGGATGATGTTCAAAGCCTCTCCTGGAAGACTGCCCACCTGCACGGTCCAAGCTACCTGTGATATCCCAGCCAAACCACCTGTTTGTAAGGAGCAAGAGTGAGGACACCAAAGTTATCCTTTTTGTTAATAAAACTGTTTTTCTGTCTCTATAATAAAACTAGTCACTTGCTGTGATAACTGTCGTCTTTCAACTGGAAAACACAAGAACATCTCAGCCCTCTGGATTATCTGTTATCCAGCAAAACAGCCTGATGAGCAAGCGTATCAGCTCTTATTAATCTTTCCATAAAATTAAAGAAATTATGGAGCTTAAGGCAGTCACTAATGAATCAATTTTAATTTAGGGGCTCAAATAAAATCCGCATTAAGGCTGACAAACTATAGCCTCAGGTAAACACGAAGCATTTCCACTGCAGACCTAAATGAGTTCTGCGCTGGATGTCGTGTCTTCTGCCAGAAGAACAGGAGGGTCAGGGGTCCCATGTCACATCAGAGGAGATGACATCTTACAGAAAGTAAGTGCAGTGGTCTAACCCTTAGGAGGTCTCTTTCTGGCATGCAAAAGCGTAAAAATCAAAGACTAATTAGGTTTCTCTCTCTTTTTTTCTTTTTTTTTTCTTTTTTAATTTAAACAAACAAGCAGAGGATTTTTATCCGTAGAACCACTGTTTGCTAAGTGGTTTTACATCCCCAAAATGTACGAAAGTTGTACATAGAAGGGCTTGTACCACGAAAGCAGAGGTAAATGTGGGTTTCCATGCATGCATAAATCAATCGCCCGTGGATGTGAGTCATATGTGCCACAGGGAAAGCATCTCGTGGGGCCCAACCCGTGTGTGTGTGTGTGTGCTTTTAGCCTGAAAGATGCTCACTGCAACACGCAGGGTCGCTTCCTTCTTTGTGCGGTCGTAGGGCCAGATCTTGAGTGGAGAGAATACGTCATCTCAGGAGATGCATCCGTGCTGGGCAGAATGATTAAATAAAACTTAGCCATTTATAACTAATGCAAGTGTGTTGGCTGTGTGTGAAAAACTGCTATTTTGGTTTTTAGACAGCTTATTTGGTGATTTGTTTTTTCTTCCACTCAAGTGTTGCTGTTTCTAGTCTTTGCTTTGCATTAAACAGCATTATTCAAGATGACTGTTTTTGCAGGAAGGCTTTATAAATATTTTGTAAAGCGTGTTTGTTATGCCTGCTATAAAATATACAATGGTTATTTTTACCACAAATGTTGTTGCTTTAGCCTTTGCATTTTGTTTGGTGGGGATGCTGGTATGGAAGGTTAGTTGAGGTCACTATGACAGCATTCAGTTTTCAAGAATTAGAGGGCCACATACCTGTAACCATTTTTTTAACTCTTCCTCTTAGTTTAGTTTTAAAGAAATATCTCCTGGTGCTGTAAGAACTGCTTGGAGTGGAAGGGGTTGTGCCACCATGCCTCTGCTCTTTTGGCAATAAGCTGATGAAGACATCGGAGTGTGCCATGCACGCTGTCTGACGAGCTTCCCCAGCTGATGCTGAAGTCCTGGCTTCTGCATCTTCATTCCTGTTGATGCTGGAGGGACCGCTCAACCTCTTGACCTGTCCTTCTGCCTGGCCTGTTTTCTGACTCTCCTTTTTTTTTTTCTTTTGCATTTCAGATGCAGTAATCGGACCCAATGTGCAGTTGTTGCTGGCCCTGATGTATTTCCAGACCCTTGCCCTGGGACGTACAAGTACCTGGAAGTGCAATACGAATGTGTCCCTTACAGTATGTATCTTGATATATTTGCATTTCTTTCTTTAATAGAAATCTGATTTATTGTGGAGACCGGGCCAGCCTTGAGCTTGTCCCTTGTTACCCAAGGGCAAGTAAACGCTTGGTGACAAAGCACATGTGTCATATGAGACTGAGCTGATAAGATATGAAAAACTATCCTCTGTGCAAGGTTTGTGCTTAGGTTAAAAATATCCTAATAGTGCCTCACGTTTTCATTGTTGCACACTGTAACAGTGAGATATCATCTTTTGGAAAACACTTGGGAAGCCCCGTTAGTGAAAGCAGACCAGAAGAATGAAACACTATTACTAGCTTATGGCTTCTCTTTCCAGAGTTTTATGCTTGTAATCGTATAGCAATGCACTTCGACCGACCTATGTCTGTGTGATTGGTGACACTTGATAAGTGCTTTAAATACAGTATTGTATTGCCAAGGAGGCAGAAAGCTAATATTTCGGGAAATCTGATGTTTGATGGTAGAAAATACTAATTTATAAGCTTCCAAAGTTATGAAGGCAAATTACAGGCAAACCATTTAGCCTGAATTTTTGAGGGTAGAGAGACTGTCATCTGGGATTACAGCAATATGCACCGAACGGGAAATGTCAGAGCTACAAAAAGTTAAGCATACCTCGGAATTTGCCTTCTGTAGAAACGGACTTTGTTAGACGCATTTACGGTCCTACTATCAAAAATGGCATACCTCAAAAAAGAAATAACAACAGCAATACTAGGAGTGCACTTTTTATTTGCGATCGTAAAGGGCTGAGTGGTGAATAACAGCACTATTTCTAGGTTTTCCGTTTGAGTAGGCCAAAGCTCATAGCACACCTCTCAAAAATAGGAAAGCAAGTACAGGAATGGACACTTTCAAGCTATTGAGAGAGCAGCAGGAGACTTCAATTTGCTGAAACCCAGGATTTGGCTTGAGGACTAAGAGCATCTTCTTCGTTGCCTTGAGCATGAGCTGCAGGAGGGCAAACATGGCTGAGAAATGACAAGCAGAGTGTCCGGAGGGGAAGCGAGAACTTACAACCCCTCGGGTGGTCCCCAGGCCTTGTGCAGGAGGTGGGGGCCTGCCTGTCGCCACGACGTGGAAAGAACGTGCGGGGTTTTGCTTGTTGTGAAACCGCAAGGTGAGGGATGCAGCTAAGACCACCTCTCTGAGCAAAAGGGACCCTCTCTGCTGAGGGACTCTGTCTCTCTGCTGATGGGGAGCTCTGCGTGTCCATAGTTGATTTTTCTAAACAAAAATGTGATACTTCTAAATGCTGAGATGGAATATATTTTAATGGGGTGAGCTATTAAACCTTGACATCAGGGCCTTAGGGTCTGCCCTAGCGAGCTCGTACCAAATTACCAGTTTGGAGTTATTCCGCTCTAAATGAGGTCTTTCATTTTGCAAATGACACCGTGCATGGGGAGGGTGAGGGGAAATCGGTTTCTACTTATCGTAGCAGGTTGCATTTCCTTGTGATTTGTGATTTGCATGAGGTATGCCGTTCCCTCCTGAGACCAGGCTGGTGAAGCAATAGTCATTACCCAGTACCCCTCCGTTGCCTTTGTTGCGTATAAAACAAAGAGGAATAGTGGTGCCTTGTGAGAATGGTAATATGTGAATATTATGCCCCGAGGTGTTAATCGGCCCTGTGTACAAGATGTAAAATAACTCTTGTGAGAGGTCGCTCAGTACCAAATGTACAGCAGGGATTGAGTATGTTTTAATGATCTGAATGTGGGGAGGCAAACGACGACGACAGCAAGCGACGCTGCCTTTGCAATTAAGTTAGTAGCTTTGATGGCTGTTTCTTATGTTTGTTTATGAAGCAAATGTAGTGCCTCTGTGAGTAGAGTTATGGAGGGGGAAACAAGAGGCGAGCACGTTGTAAAATAGGATCCCATCTCCTGGGCTTGTTTTTCTGCATTGCCTGGGAAATTTTGGGTCAAATCTTCATGTGTTGTTATTCAGTGTAGCACCGGGGAAGTTGGTTGTGTTCGAGCAAACCATCCCTTCCTCTGCAGACGTGGAGTGGGAAACCTAGGACTCCTTTTTATGCTTCTCCTGCATCAATCTCTGCCTAGCTTTGTTACTGCCTCCATTTCTTCCCTCTGAAAATGGTCAGCTCAGCTTTGCAGATGTTCCTTGCCTGGGCCCCAGGAGAACCCCACGAGTGGAAGCCATCCAAGCGATGGGGAAGGTGTCAGCTCTGGACAAATGAGGTCAGCAAGAGTATGGTTGGACCAAAGCTATACCTGGTGGATTAAATCTGTTTTCCCCTCCGTACCCTCGGTGATGCCTCTGCCGTTTGCTGTGGGTCAGCTGGTCCCCTTGGGTTCTTGTCACCAAGCGCACATGCTTCAGCCCCTCTAGCCCAATTTGGACTGTTGCCCAAGTCCTTTCAGGTCCATCTTTCTTAGCCTCACTACGCACACCCAGCCGCCTTGCGTGTTGCTCCGCTGGGAGAGGGGAGTGGGCTCTACGACCTCCCCAGCGCTGCTCGCTGCTGGGGAAAACCCTTCCTCAGCCGCTGACATTTCATCGGTGGCTTCATGTACTGAGCCCTTGGTGATGGGTGGTGTCTGCCACATGGCCATCTCCTGAAGAAACACAGCAGTTGCATAAGAAAGGAATTAATATTTCAGCAGGCACTTGTACTTGTGTGCAATTCCAGCTTGCTTCATCTGGTTGGAGGGGTTCCTCCTTATGGTTTCAAATTATTCCTTATGGACGGAGAGAGACGGTTTACCCAAGCGCTGGCTCAGCAGCAGAAGGGAGCGTGTGTACGTCTCAAGAGAGCAGCATTTAGGAGTCATCTTTAACAGATGTTGTTAGGACTGACCTTAGGTGCTTATACTCGATATAGTGCTAGTGTATACGCTCCCTCAGAGAAAAATTACAGAAGATTTAAAACTCCATTGGATAGCCTGCTCCTCTTGCGATTTGGCTTATTTATTTATCTTCTAACTCTTCCACCACTAACTGGTATCATTTTCAAGAGGAAAGCATCCCCCTCTTTCCTCTCAGGAGGAGGAAAACCAAACCTCTTCCAACTTCAGTAGCTCATATATTTTAAAATGGCCTTTATGTTACCCTCTCCACCGCATTCCTGTGTGTTCACTAGAGATACCCCTGACGAGGAGAGTTTCATGTGGCTGCAGTTACTCTTGACGTGTGAGGAAGCCAACAGATGATCACGCAGATAGCCTGGTCTTTTCCTCTTTTCCTGATCCTGTAGTCAGTTTATGTGATGGCAGATGCTGTCTACAAAAATGGACAGTCATTCCAAGGACCTCTAGACTCTTTTTTGTTGCCCTCTGACAATGAAAAGCAAGTGAAAAGCAGGTGAAAAGATACCAGGCCTAATTTGACAGCCTTCCATGGCATCAGCTGTCCTATTTTTCTGGTATCAGAAAAAGTCACCAAATTAATTTTGTCCTTCTCAAAGCAGGTCGAGGCATGTGGTGTTTATTTCTCTGACACTTGCTTTAAGTACTGCCCCTTTTCTTCCAAAATACTGAAACTACTACTCCAATTTCCTTAAATTGAATTTTCTTTTAATCATTACTGACCAAGAAAGCTTTTCCATGGTTTTTTGTTAAACATGTGCTACTGCAGACCTGCAGTTTGCCATTACCAGAGGCGCAGATGCATGGCCCGTTGCAGAGAGATGTCTGAAACTGCGTTTTAGGCTGCGTTACGCCGTGTGTAAGTATGAGAAACCTTACTTTGTGAGGATCCCTTTGATCCAGTACTCTGTTGTTGTTTCCGAGTGCATCCCTCCCCTCTCGTCTTCTCCCTTTACAGAGCAGTGTTAAATGTGTAGTGGGAACAGCAGTGGTGGAGATGGGTTTGTGAAGCTAGGTCAACGCTCTTATTACAGAAACACTTCAGTATCTTCTTCTGATGCTTGTATAGTCCTGTTGTCATGGCGCCAGTACTTCTAGGAGTGTAATTTTTCTTATTTCACCTTTGTAATGTGCTAAGGGACTTCTTATTTTACTCACAGAGAGTAGATGAGCAATTTAGCCAGTGCTGTACACGAGACTGATCACAAACAAGAGAGTCCAATTTTGGAAGACCAGTGGTGATGGGAGAGCTGCTAAGCTAGTTGTTTTTCTAGCAAGCAGCCAGATTTTCTATTGATAATCTGATAAATCTGAACCAACGTGTTGGGTTTTCCCTATGCAAATATGGCCTTTGTACGTACATAACGCTTTACAGCTCAAACCATCCGTGTTTTAGTAGCCCTGCGTGTATTTCTGAGATGGATGAAGAGAAAGAACCCACTTGAGGCTGACGAGCCTCCTTCCCTTCGCTCTCCCGAGCACGCGTGCTCCGTGGACCACGGCAGCGGCCCTGCCCTTGCTGGGTGACATCCCACGTCAGAAGAGGGGGAGATTTTCCAACCTGTGAGCAACTATCTACCACTGGCTTTGACTGAAATTTAAGGATTGTCTGCATCTAGATTTTATTTCAGTTTCAAAAAAGGTACAAGTTGAAAGCATGGAGGTATTTTGGAGTGCTTTTTCTGTTCATTTCCCCCAAGAGACAACGGTTCAGACTCCCAAGGATCCAGCGTGGTGTTGGAAAGAGGATTTAGCTGAGTCAAATTTACCTTCAGTTTTTCCTGAGCTCTCAATTCCCTTAGGTTCTAGGTTTTGGAGTCCACAGAATAACTCGTGCACTGTTGTCCTTCGGAAACAGCCTGGTTTTTTAAGCGAGACTCGGAAAATTTAAGGTATAGGGCAGGACGAAGTAGGGAAAAAAGATCGGAGCTCAACAAGGACAAGCCCATTGCTGCATTGATGGAAAGGATGGCAGCAGGAGCAGGGAGCGAGATGGGTGCCTTGGGCATGGCATATCCCGTTGGGATCATAACTTGCCTCGCACCCAGATGACAAGTCTTTCATCGACTTTTAATATGAGAGACGTCTGTTCAAAGAGCTGTTTCCTGCAAGGGAAAAATGTTCGTGGTTCCCGAGGAAGGATGGATCGTCCTTCCTTTCCATTCTTGTGGGTAAATGGGCTAATAAATGTTACGAGGGCTCCAAATATCTTTAGTGCTTACAGAGTTTTTTGCTGCTGCTTTAATGCTAACAAGGGGAAGGAAAACAACACTTGAGCATGGTTCATCTTTTCTTTTCTTAAGACTTTTTTTCTTTTTAAACGTGGAACCTGAAATCACATTTCCCAGTTGCTGTATTGATGGAAGGAAAGGTCATTTCTTTGCTAGAAATATTCCTTTTATTGCTGACAGAAGAGTAGATGGGCTCACATATCAATAAAAGTGAGGGATGGTAAGTGTGATGTGGGAACAGAATTCAATAAAGTTTTATTGTATCACAAGTGGACTGAAGTGCATTTAAAAACATTAAATGAAGGCTCACAATATCTGCTCTGCTGGACCTTAGTGCCAGTGAATAGACAGATAATTGAATAATGACATTTTTAAGAGAATACAAGCACTAGAAAGCAAACTGATATTTTCATTGCTCTAAGATTGCGGGTTGAAAGCGAAAGAGGGAGAAGAAGCTGTGAGAAAATTGCAATCTGAAAACAATTTAATGAGACCACTTTTCCCAAGAATACGGTTCTTAATTATTTCTGGAGTGCTGCAAGACCATTATGTGGTCTCCGGGCTTTCCCCATGTGCATTTTCTTGCCGCCTTCCCTATCGGTTGAGAAGCAGGGTTTGCCCACCCAGAGCAGTGCTGTGTTTTGTTAAACAAATAGACTTGTGGCTTCTCCAGTTTTCTTTTGCTCTGGGTTTTTTGTTTTGTTTTGTTTTTTTTCTTTTCCCAAGAGAACTTGATCCCCTGGGACCCACCGGCGAAAATGGCAAGCGTACCCAAGGGGTTAAACTCGACTGTTGGTGCTTTGGTCAGTAAAGAGTGAATTCCCCCCTGAAACCAGTCATCCTTTGTTTTATTTAGTTAAATGGATTATTTGTGTGCATGGGCTAGGAACAATAATTAAAAAACAAACAAACAAACAAAATAAAAAACCAACAGAAACCCCTGCCAGACCTAACTACCCGTTATGCTTATTTCTGAGCAAAGAATCTTTACTGCTGACAAATTGCCTTTCTTCCAAGGCATAAAATTCCCCGGGCATTGCAGCCAAAAAAACCCCTTTTTGTGTTTGCTAAAATTCCTGGTTTTGCTTGTTGGTTCTTTATCCGTGGAGGCAGAAACGAAGGACATGTTACTTCCCCTCTCAGTCTCCTTTCACCGAGTGTTTGTGGGGAGAGTGCATCTCTGCAACAGCCCAGTTGGAAAGCACCTTTAATTAAAATTACTCGGTATTACGGGACTTTGCAAACCTGGAGGCTGAGCTATCCTCATAGGTGTGTGCCTAGTTTTCACAAAGGGGAGGAGAGCTGAGAGCTCGGGGAAATAAAGGTGTTGTTTGAAAACTTGAAAGTAGCCTGAGAAGAGGGAAAAAGGATGTTTTTGTGAGACATGGTGATATACGTGACGATGTGGTTCATTTTTGAATCTAAATGAGGTTGGTTTAAATTAAAGGAACAAGGTGATTTCAAGTGTGCGTGACTGTAATGCACACTGGTTTAAAGGTCTGCTGTCAACAGGAGCACTATGGATTTGCTTGTGAGGAGAAGTTAGATAAATGTTAGGCAATCTCCGTAGTATGAAGGCCACCACTACCGGCTCCATCTATAATTTCCAGCATGCTCCTATGAAAAGCCAGCTCCTGTCATCTTGGTCCTTTCCTCTAGGTTGTGGGACACTTCTTCATGTCTCCCACTTGTGCCAGTATGAACCCTTGGGTGAAAAGTAATCTTTTCTTTTCTCTGTTTCTCTATTCTTTAGCTGGTCACCTCCTTGAACTAGCTCACCATCCCCAGGCTTAAAATATTGAAATGCCTCTGTTCACTGATGCATTTGGTCTTCACACTGTGCGTTGGTTCTGAAAATCGTATTTCCGCAGACAACAGGTTGTCCTCCCATGAATCTCCAAGTCGCACATGCTATCTTTATCAGAGAAGTCACCACAGTGCTTCTGCTTCATTGTATTAGAGCTGAAATGCTGTGGGGAAAAGAGTTGGAGTCTCTTATAGCCTGGGCACCTATGACCTTGTCAGCTGATCATGGGGTGTTTTATTGCACATTTGCTGTCAAAGTCAGTAAGGGCAGAATTTGATGGACATCTATTAATACCACTTAGAAAAATAACTTGGTAGCTTACCAGCTGAACAGGTTGTTATAGAAGAGTCATTGCAGTGAGCGAGTGTAACTTCAGTCATATGAATGTTTGAGTCACTTCTCTGCCCATCGTATTTCAAAATTGTACTCTTAATTAATCATAGAAGTGAGGTAAGCCTTAAAATGAGGTCTGACATTTAAGCTGGACATCTACAAGCTTTGTAGTTGTTGAAGATTTTGCACTCAGGCACAGTGAGAAATCAAAGCGTTGCAGGAGGTGGCCAAGGAGAGTTTAATTTGCTTGCAAGTAAACAGAAGGATGCCCTGCACCCCTGTATGCTCCCTTTTCTTGGTCCTGTTATATAAATTTCATTACCTCCAGACTTTTCATTTTTCACTCCAAAGGAAAATACTTTTTTTCAACATTACAAAATGACTTTTTTAACTGAAGGCTGAACTAACCCATTACAAGATGAACTGCGACAGGCGTCTGAATGACACAGTGTGTTGGGCTACACAAGGTACAAATTAAACACCCATGGTGTGAACACCGAGTCTTAGGGCGAGAAAGGTGCATTTTTATTTACTTATTTTTTGAGGCAAATTCAGAACTTCCTTATCCATTCATTTGGAAAACACTGAGCATCTTTAGGAGATGTTGGACATATTGAACGTCAGTGAGAGAAACAGCAGGGGTGGCATGATTCTTCTGGTGGGAAAGTTTGGGTATTCTGATGATAGATGTAATTAAGGAGGAGATTAGTTTTTTCCTTTGCAATTAATACTTAAGTAGGTGGAAAGTTAAATGGGAACTGGTGACAAGTTTGGAAGAGTAAAAGTCACAGACTGAAGGCAATGTGGGGGAGCATGGAAAGCATGACAGTAGTTTAAAGTTTTTTGAGGTTTTTTTTGAGCAAGTAAAGCTGGGAAAAGGTTTCTTTCTTTAAAGAATATAAAAAGGTTCCTGTGGTAGAGCAAGAGAGGCAAAATTCACATCTCTATCCCGACCATCACCTCACTTCCACAAAGTTTGCAGTGTGGAGATCCAGACTTTAAGTAAGACAAAGACTTTACCATAGATGTGTTATTTGTTTCTCACATTTTATATTTTTCTTGATGTAGAGCCCTGTCAGTTCTCCCTAGAACCTCTATAATTGGTTTATTATGAAAGCTGAAGGTGGAAAACTGTGATGAATAGTGTAACTTATCTCATTTTATGAAGATTATGAATATAAGGGAATAAATTCCTTGTGTGACTTCTGTGCACCATTTATTCCTTTCCAATCTTGACTCACAGCTGCTGAATTTTTAGTGAGAAAGTCTATATTGTTGGTTTGGGTTTAGCCATTTAAACTAAAAGTTGCTTAAATTCTTTCAATCTGCTGCCTCAATGCCTTTGGCCTTTGAGTATGAATCAAAGGTCATTAAATCCCAGGGAAACTTTCTTTCAGTGTCAGCAAACTTTGGGTCAAGTTCCTGGTAACCTGAGGCTATCTGAAGTCATTAGCTTTTTTTGAGAAATTTGTCTTTGTCGCATCCATTTCTAGCATAGTAAATAACTGAGACTGTCTCAGCTAAAATGGAAATTGTAACCAATGTGGAGCAAAATGAAGAATGAAATTCTGGTGAATTCTTCAATATATTAATAACCTACAATCCCCCCACCTTGACAACCGATGGTTCCCCATCCAAATAGCAGAGCACCTTTCTAATGTCTGAAAAAGATTTGTGTTTGCTTAACAAAGATGTTGACAAAACTTAGCAGCCTGACCCTTGCAAACATGCTTGTCTGGCGTACTGATGGGAAGGATCTTTGAATCATAGAATGGTTTGGTTGGAAGGGACCTTAAAGCCCATCCAGTTCCAACCCCCCTGCCATGGGCAGAGACCCCTCCCACCAGACCAGGTTGCTCACAGCCCCATCCAACCTGGCCTTCAACACTCCCAGGGATGGGGCAGCCACAGCTTCTCTGGGCAACCTCTGCCACTGCCTCACCACCCTCACCGGGAAGAATTTCTTCCTAATAGCTCATCTAAATCTTCCCTCTTCCAGTTTAAAGCCATTGCCCCCTGTCCTGTCACCACTGGCTTTAGATTGTTTGTACCAAGCCATATTTTTCATCTTTTTCCAACAGGTCTGCTACTAGATATTTGCCACCAATTTGCTGTCTAACCGTGACTCCATACTTCCCAATTGTCTCTGAACAATTCAGTCATAATGAAGAGGAATATATTTCTTTCCATGTTTAATAACCTATTGTCTAAATTGCGCTATTATGCCAAGCACTCTCTGGAGACATTGGTATGGATTTCATACATTTTATAAAAGATTTTCATGGAGATAATATTTATATTTCCAGATTTGATTCCTATTATCCTTTCATTTCTCTCACAAGAAGCACTGCAAAGGGTTCTTTCATTGGTGCAAGCAGTGTAAGGAGATTAAGACCATCCTTGCCAGGTGCTATTATAAATCCACAAAAGAAATGAAATACATTTATTGGTTTTTATTCTGGCCAATGGGGAGAACAGAATATGTGTATCCAATGGTTGAGTTGAGGATTGAAGTTCATTTCTTCTAGCACATGAGGGAGGAGGAGGGAGGGGGAAATTTGAGTGTATTAAGGCAAATCCCTTTAGTGTGTGAAATACGAAAACACATCTTTCCAGATCTAAAAATACAACTTTGTTGAGTTTCTTTATATTAAAAGGGCTCCCAGGAAGAGAGCCAAATGCATCTGAATGTATTACTTTTTTACTCATTTCCTCCACTTCCCTTGCTAACAACATTTCCAGTTGACTTTTAATAACAATATAGACCCGCATGAAACCGCAGTAGTTGTATGTACCTCAAACTCTGGCAAAGGAGACAGAAACACAGACTGCGTAGCATTTGATTTTGGTTAGCTTCTATCTCTCCTTCCAAGAGGAATTAAATGGGAGGAGGATTTGTGGGAGGCTAAGGCAAAGGGGCCTTCCCCAGGGCATTCTTTTGGGGAAAAAAATAAATACAAAAGCAACTTATGCCTACAGGTTTCCTGTTCCAAATCTCACCAAAGAAATGACATGGCATGTCATTTACTTGGGCTGATGGCCAGACTATGCAGAAATGTTCTTAAGGGTTTTCTGGGCTGTGTCTGGCTTCTTTTTTTTGTGGGGTCGACAACCAATTCAGATTAGAAAAGATTTATTCCAATTGATTTCCCAGACGAATTGTATTGCTGAGGGTCTAAACTAATCTCCTCCTCCAAAGTCTTCTTCCCCTCCATGGGTAACTTAAATATGTCTAATGTAGTTTTAAAAAAATACCTTAATCTCATTTATCTTTAATTTCTCTGTTCCGCTCCATAGGCCCACATAAAAGGATTTACATTGGATATTTATCCCTTCCAATATCAAAAGCAAATTCCCTTCCAGATCTCAATTTTCACTGATAATCCTCAGAGATGTATAATTTTAATTTACCTTGCAGATGACATCTACCTGGTTTCTCTCTCTGCTTCTCTGAAGGTATTATTCGGCTGCACCTCATTAACTCTCTGGGTTTTTTTTCCTCTCGTGTGTGTGTTGGACGGTGTGTCTGAGTGAAACTGTTGTCTTGTCCTTTGCCAGAGATCCCACGCTAGTTCAGCAGAGGCTGGGGCTAGCCCATCACTGCCTAATCCAACCGAGTCCTTTTCTTTTTATCCCAGGAAAGGCAGCGTCGAGCCTTTGTCCTTTCTGCTTTAAAAATTAATAATCGCACATTTTTCAATTTAAGCTCTTGCAAAGGCTTGCGGGACCACACAGATGCACACTCACGTACCTGAAAGCTTCCAAAACCTCAGATGTTCGGTTTTGCAAAATAATGGTTCTGCTATTGCGCTCTGTGGGATTTTGAAAATGAGCCCACTATATTTAGGTGCCCTAATGAAAGCTAAGCTCCCCTGGAAATCTTCCTTTAATGTCTGTATAAGAAACACTCTGGAGTTATTCTACCTATGTTACTATTTAAAGCAACAAATCGTGCATTTAAGTGCTATTCTGAATGCGACCTTAAAAGACGGTTCCATGTTTCTGCAGCGAAACTGAAAGGAGAGAGGGGAATATAAAGTCCATGTAGCAAATGCAGACTTGAGTTTGAAAATTTGACCCTAAGGAGAAGAAAAATCAGGAAACAGTGCATAGGTGATGTTGGAGATATTTTTTATTAGTAAGAGTTGGCACAAAACATTGAAATTGTAAGACAAATTACTGTGATATTCTAGCCTCGCTTGGGAGAGCAGAAAGGAGTGGCTAGTGGCTCTCTTTGGTATAAAATTACACTATATCGCTACTGGTGGTCTTTTTCTTATCATAGGCTGAAATTAGTCCTGCTTCAAGTATAATTGCATTCGTATCCTGTTGCTGCTTTGGGTATTTGTACTCAGGTTGGCAGTGCCTGGAAAAAAGACAGACTTGTTAGTCGATATTCAGTATAGAGCTGAAAATATGGAGGCATCAGTTCTGAAAACGTAGCAGGGAAAATGCAGTGGTATTTGCTGCGTACACAGATTTGGGGGAGCGCCTGCAGTACCCGCAGGCACGCCTGAGTCGGTTTGGGTACAGACTAGGAGATGAGATGCAGAGGCACGAGTTTTAACGCAGGAGTAAATTTACCACGCGAGTATTTGTACGAGGCACAGTTGTAACCCCGGTTTCACGAGGGCTTTTCCCATTGAGACCTCTGGGACACTTATGCCTAGGCATGTGCTTAAATGGTTGATGAATGTCAGCTTGCATGTTTACCTTTTATATATGCTATACGCAAATAACATAAGCCTAATTTGGGGGTCACTTAATGTGCTGAGGCTGGATTTTAAAAAAAAGGAACAAATGGGCCTTTGTCCATTTAAAGACTCGCTCAGAAGAGTGAGCATGTGCCATGTACATTTTCAATGAAGTCAATAATTAAATATGTTCCAGATGACTCTGGTGGGGGAGGATATTAGTAATTACCATAAAGTGACAAATCTACGTTCTGTGGCTGGTCCTTTGGAAACAAAAAGGTCAGTGTTTCAAATAGCATTCATTAGAAATATGTCCTGGTTCAATTGTCATTTTTAAGTTAAATTAATGTCTTAAGTTTTGGAAGGATTTTTTCTGTTTGGTGTGTTGTTTTTTTTTTCTTTTATAAAACAGGCTTAATAAAGGTATAGCAGTTGTCTTTGAGCACACGCTTTTGATGAGGGCCCACTGAAACACTTGGGTGTTTTCTTGTTGACTTGGAGGGAATTTGGATGCACAGAGTGAAATTGGGCAGTATTAAAATCCGTGCAGCCTTGGTTATTAAATGGAGTGAGTCTGAGCCGTCAGATTTCTGGGTGGAGAAATTTGTGATGTGGTGGTGATAATAGGGAGAGATATTTCCAGTGTGAAGGAAAGGTGTTTCTTTCTCAAAGAGAACTTCTCTGTCCTCCCATCTCCTCTCAGAGACAGAGTTAAATGGCTATCAAAGTCTCAAACCAGTTCTAGAGTACACTAAACAGTCATTCAGATTTTTCCTTGATACAAGGAAGATTACAGAGTTCATGTACACAGGAAGAAGACACGAAAGGTCAAAGCTCAATTAGAGTTAAAACTGGCCAGTGTTGCATCAGCTAACAAGAAGGGTTTTTTGAGTACATTAGTAGCAAGCGGAGATCTGAAGAAAACATTGGACTGATACTTGTTGAAGATGTTCACCTGACTAATCAAGGTGAAGAAAAAGCAGTAGCATTCAATGCTTTGTTTTCCTCAGTCTTTAATAATACTGATAGACTTTGGGCTGCCCAGTCCCCTGAGTTGGAGGACCAGGAGCGTGGGAGCAGTGACTTTCCTTTTGTGGACACTAAAATCGTAAGGGACCAGCTGTAACAGCTGAATGTTCACAAATCCA
Source organism: Cariama cristata (assembly GCF_000690535.1). Classification (NCBI taxonomy): domain Eukaryota; kingdom Metazoa; phylum Chordata; class Aves; order Cariamiformes; family Cariamidae; genus Cariama; species Cariama cristata. The sequence goes on along the minus strand of NW_009611123.1, from coordinate 10,916 downwards.
TGGGACCCTGTGGGATTCATCCCAGAGTACTGAAGGAGTTAGCAGGTGTTATGGCAGGACCCTTCTCGATCACCTCCCAAAGGTCTTGGGAGTCTGGGGCGGTCCATGCTGACTGGAAGATAGCCAACGTTACTCCAATTTACAAGAAGGCCGTGAGGGAAGACTCAGGTAACTACAGACCTGTTAGTCTAACCTTAGTTCCCAGAAAAATTACGGAGAAGATCACACTGGGTACTATTGAAAGGCATTTAAAGAACAATGCAGTCGTCAGGCCCAGTCAACATGGTTTGCCAAAGGGAAAGTCCTGTTTAACTAATTTGATATCCTTCTATGACAAGGTCACCTGCCTGGGGGATGAAGGGAAGGCCATGACTGTAATTTTTCTGGATTTTGGTGCTATCTTTCAGAGCATCCTTCTGGACAAGTGGTCCAACTGTGGGATGAGCAGGTTCATGGTGAAGAACTGGCTGAATGGCAGGGTTCAAAGGGTTGCAGTGACTGGGACTACATCTGGCTGGTGACTGGTCACCAGCACTACTCCTCAGGGCTCAATTGTAGGGCCAGTTCTGGTCAATATATTTATCGGTGATCTGGATGCAGGAGTTGAACGCCTCATTAGCAAGTTTCCTGACTATACCAAACTGGGAGGTGCTGTTGACTCTCTTGAGGGACAAGAGGCCTTGCAGAGGGATCAAGATAGATTGGAGCATTGGGCTATAATTAATGGGATGAAATTTAATGAAAACAACTGCTGAATTCTTTGCCTGGGACGGAGTAACACTGGGCACAAGTGTAAATTGGGAGAGGAGTGGCTGGAAAGCAGCCCTGCAGAGAGAGGTGATTATCCCAATGTATTCAGTGTTGGTGCAACCTCACCTTGAGTAGCGTGTGCAGTTTTGGGCCCCACACTTTCAGAAGGATGTGGAGGTCCTTGAATGCATCCAGAGGAGGGCAACAAAGCTGGTGAAAGGGTTGGAAGACATGTCTGTGAGGAGCTGCTGAGGACTTTGGGTTTGTCTTGTTTGGAGAGAAGGAGGCTGAGGGGTGTCCTCATTGTTCTCTACAGCTTCCTGAGGAGGGGACGTGGAGAAGGAGGTGCTGAGCTCGTCTCCAGGGATCCAGTAATAGGACATGTGGCAACGGTTCAAAGTTGCACCAGGGGAGGTTTAGACTGGACCTTAGGAAGCATTTCTTTACCGAGAGAGTGGTCAAACACTGGGACAGGCTTCCTAGAGAGGTAGTCAATGCCCCAAGCCTGTCAGTGTTTAAAAGACATTTGGACAATGCCCTTAAGAACATACTTTAACTTTTGGTCAGCCCTGAAGTGGTCAGGCAGTTGGACTAGATGATCTTTGTAGGTCCCTTCCAACTGAAGATATTCTGTTCTATTCTAAAATATGCCTTCTGTATCCTTGCATTTTAATAGCCCTGTTGACACAGTCAACTGCTCTGCACAGTCGCACAAACATCCAGCAATTTGTTCATTAACTGTTTAAGGGAAACGGTGCCAAATTATTAAACTATTTTTGCCACGGGAAGATACTGACACTTTGCAGTGACTCAGTAAACAGGGCTTCCAGAGCCCCATGTGTGTGCCCAGAGACAGTTGGCCATTGTTGGCTATAATGTATGGCAAGGAGAGCTCCAACGAATTGCTTTGCAACACTTCTTCATCTACACGTCGATACTCATGTTGAAATGGGTTTTCACAGTCAAACTCAGCCCAAATCTTATCAATTATGAATGGCTGCAACAGATGGTATGTATTATTGTTTTTAAGAATGAGTGATACGTTTCAAATGAGAAACACATGTTGCTCAGCAGCTTTAGCTGCCACTTCTGAGACGGGAACAAACTCTCTGACCTCTTCTTTCCCTCCACTTGTTGGATAACATCCTATTTTAATAACTCGAAAATGAAGACCGTGAAATACTGCATGGTGGAAGACTGTGAGCAAACATCAATTCCGGTGTAAGAGGATCCTGCTCTTTCTCAGCTTGGTGGGAGCTGCACCTGTCTGGGCAAGGGTGTTTGCAGCACAATGATCGATCCGCCTTTCCCCAGCGGCCTTGGGACAGGGAAATTCTGCAAAACTTCTTACCTGAACTTTCAAGAAGTTTGTATGAAGTTACTGCAAGGGGCCAGCTGGTAAACTAAGATCAAGGTGTATCATGATGATGTTGATGGGTGCTTTGTCAAGTGCCTGGCTGCAGAAAATACTGTGTATTCCTTCAGTAAGCCAGTTTTCCTTTCAATCTGCGTCTGCCAGGTTGCTTTCTTTTAAAAAACAAAACAATTGCTCTAAATACAATGGGTGAAAGGTCATTGGAGAATAAAGTCTTGACTCTTGAAGAGCAATCCAGATGACAGCAATGCTGTAATTCGTTTGTATCCAGATGACTGCAGCCCAGCAATCCTCAGAAACTGGAACAACAATCTTGGAGACTACATTCTCTGAGCGTGTGCCTATTTTTACTACAGACATAAATGTCTATGCCTATGCCTTATCTGGAAACAAATAAACTGTCTAAGCATCTGCAGGATCAGTGCTTAATTTGGTGGAGAACAGACCGTTAAAAATCTTCATTGCTTTTACAAAATATGCTGCAAAAACATTTGCTGGCTATGATGCAAAATACATCATTAAGGTACATATTGCCAGAACAAATGAGCCAAAGGTATTTTGTGATAGTAGCCATTCAAAAATAAAATCCCAATCATTTGCTTACCTTCTGATTTATAAAATTGCTACAGCGTCTTGGCTGAAACTGGGAGTAGAAAGCATGAATGTTCTTCCTCTGGTCTTTTAAGATTCGCACTTAACATTCGTAACACAGCAAAATATTCATTTCTGTGTCTTTAAAACCAATCATATTAGTTATTCCCCTGCTGAATTTAGTGCTTATTCAAATGCACTCTCTGCTCTCCTTGCAAAGAAATTTTGGCTCAATTTCTTTAGCGCAAAGCCCTTCCTTAGTGCCTAGATAACACAGTGTTATCTTATTCTGTAATGCTTCACGATACAAAGCAATCTAAAACCCAAGGAAGCATGCCAAGAGACACTGGGCAGAAAGCCCTTATGTAAAGTTTGAACTTCTTTCCCTTAACAGTGCAGCATTTACACAGCATTTCTTCAGGCAAAGAAAATAAATAAGTCAAAACAAAGCTCTAAAGTTAACCAAGAAGTTTCTTAGGCGCTGCTTTTGATATTGTTTCAATGGGAAAAAATCCATTTTATTTCACTTTTATCACCCTAAATTAGAGGAATTCTACCGTGCTCTTTGCTAACAGTGGGACAAACTCCTTGTATCGTGTCGTTGGTCAGATCTGGATGTTTGCAATGTAAAAGCTTATTTTTCAGTGGTGGGATTTGGTGCTCTACGGGTCCTACCTGATCCTCTGCAGGAGGGTGGTGAGAGTCATGCAAGGCTTAAAGGATTTATTTTCCCTAGAGCTCAGGGCAAGAAGAGGCAGATTTAGATACCAATGGCCACCTTGGCAAGAGGTGCACCTCCTACTACCCAAATCTTGCTGCTTGAAGATGCACGAGAGATACATCTTCCTCCTTCTTCTCTCCCACTTGTGATCATTCTCCCCGTTGGTGCTTTTGGTCCAACGCTGAGCTGCCTCGTTTCATGTGAAGTTGGTTATCTTTGCGTGTGGTTTGCAGGCTGCATAAATCTGAGCAGGTTGACAGACTCATTGCAAATCAGGATGTGTGGGAAGGAACCTCAGGTACCCAAGATTTGCAGTCTTTCTCATGGTATCAGAGTCCATGGAAATTAGGTGTACGAATACCATTAAACAGTGTAGAGATGTGAGCTATCTGCAGAGAGATTATTTATCACTTTCCTTCCCCTCTGCCAGAATTCAGGGAGGTTTTATTGAAAATTCACCTTTCCTCTCCCCTTCTATTCTCTTTCCACTTCATTTCTTGCATTCCCGCTTACTCTATCATAAATATACCTGCACAGCTGTGACTGTGGCTTCACAAGCTTCAGCCTTTTAAATCCAAATGCTGTTCTTTGCAGTCGACCTCACTTTTCGGGAGCAGAAACTCTCCTGGAAGACGAGGCTCTGCAAGGATATTGCCTTGTAGAGCATTGGATTTACTATTAATAGGTCAACTCTGACTTTTCGGGGGGGGGGGGG
>NW_009611123.1:0-6733 GCF_000690535.1 Cariama cristata | reverse complement strand
GGGTGTGGGGGGGGGGGGGGTGGGGAGTTTTTCTCATCAAAGTCCCAAAATCTGTTCACTCCAAGGAATGCAGAATTATCCTAACTTAATTTTCACATGGCTTTTGTGGTACCAATGGTGTGTTTTACTTCGGTCAATCAATCAATAGGGTCAAGAAGCAAGAGTTTCTCTGGTTTATATCACTGTTTGCCTGAAGTCAAATAGGTAGCCAATTAAATTTTCCAATATTGAACGAGAATAGAGTGGTAGTGTCAGCTCTTCTGCAAATGGGTATTAAATTACATGATGTAAAAGTGGTTAAAGATGATTCACAGCAATAATATGACCCAGTTATGTGTTTATTGTATTTAAAAGACAATTGGGGGGTTGATTTCATTGCCAGCTGTGTGGTAGTTAATGATCAGTAAGAAAGCATCAAACTGAGAACAACTTCTGTTTCTAAATACGGCCCGCCATGCTGAATTTCAGAAGTTCCCAGGATTAATTGTGTATGTGTAATAGATCTACAAATAAGGAGAAATATGCTTTTATTGGAGACTAACAGTATATATTCACGGTAAAACTATTACTAACCTACAAAGAAAAATCATACGCAGAAATGATGGACTTGCTTCTAAATGCACATAATTGCTCTGACCTACAGCTATACGACTCCTGATTAATGCTGGCCATAAATGAACGTCCTAATACAATTTAGAAACCTATGAAATTAGCAGTAGAAGCCAAAATTGTTACTTCCTCTTTAGACCGACATCTTTACTGCAACCATTAGTTTTCAAAACATCAGGCAAGCTCTTTACCCGAGTGGCCTGTCCAGTATCACTGTTTTAAAAATTCATTTTTGGACAATTGCACATATGATAAACATCAGTTTGAAAATTCAGTTTACTGCATTAAGAATTTGGGGGGACAGTTTTTCATAAAACAAGTCAATTAAAGCTTTCTTTTTTCAGCCTGCAGGTTTTCTTTCATGCAATGGTTGGGTTTGGTCTATAAAAGCATAGACATTAAAACTCCAAAGAATAATGTGCTACAGAAAACGTTGAATTGGAGGTATCTAAGAGAAAATGAATGTTACGGGGTTTTTTCCTTAGATTTTAGGTTTTCTTATGTACGTGGCTTGTTAGTTCCATTTGAAGAAATGAATATGCATATATCTCTTTCTCTAAAACACATCTTATTTGAAAAAACAGAAATTCTTTCACACGTTAATTAAAATGTAGCAGCATCTCAATGTCTCTCTTCACCCAGCGCTGCAGTGGAGATGTTTCTGTGGTGATATGTGACAGCTCTGTAAAAAAGCACGGCAAGGTGGGTGATGCTCTGGACAACATGCAAAGAAAACTCTGGCTTTACTCACTTGTCTTTCTAGTTGGGAAAGATTTTTTTTTTGTGGGCCTGAATTTTGGACCGGTGGGTGCTCCTGTTGGACTATTTGGGTAGGCTTTTGCCTGCCTTGAAATGGGGATGGAGTGGAAAAACAGGATTTCAGCACTGCTGCTTCAACCTTTGAGCCATCCTTTTAGCTTAAATCCAGACAAAATTTGTTTTAGTTTCTCAGGAAGATGCCTGATCTGTCATGCTTGTGCAGAGGCAAAGCTTCCTTAGTGGTCCAAGACCTAGTGGAAGAGCTTTTCCAACTTGATGGGCTGCCAGACCCCAAACCTAATTGACTGGGGCTTAAAAAAATTTGATAACAAGGAACTGCTGGAAATATAAATACTCTGTTTTGTGTACCTGCAGCATGCAATTGAACTAAAAGCTCAGAATATTTTGGGCTAGGCACACAGAAGTAGTGAAGTATTTTTAAAATCCTGATTGTGTTTCCATAAGGTTTAGTCCGCACGAGATGATTAATGCACCCTTGTGCGATTTTTTTAAGGTGCTTTGCAGTGGACATTGCGTACTGCCTGCGCTCTCCCTGCCTGTTCATGGGACTGAGTAATTGTAAAAAGATGAGTGAGAAAAATAGCAAACTTGGCAGGTGAACCTTGCGAGTGAAATAATAGATTAAAAAAAAATAATCTTCTTCCATTTAGTGTGAAGTCATACTTTCTCTTTTTATCCAGAAGAGCTAATCCTTGACTGTTTCACTGCTAATGGAGCAACATTAGCAAATCCTGTGTCTATTTACTTGGGGTGGAATTTTACCAAATGTATTGATGTTAGGATTTCATTGTCTTTAAACAAATTGGCCAAATAAAATAATAAAAAGCCTATTGATTGCAGGCCCGTGCATCTTTGATGGTAAGCGTAGAAGATGTAAGCTGTTCTGAACTTCTCACAGTAAATTGCTTTTGAAGAACTGGAATTATATCAACTGAAAGACATGGAAATAGGGTAACCAAATAGGATCTGATTGCCGTTTGTCTGTGTCCCATCGTTTCTTTCACTTCCTTTTGTGTGCCCTGCAAAACATTGAACTTGTCGATTCCGATGATCGTGCTTCGAGGGATGCCATGGCTTGCCATATAGCATCCTAGGGAAGGGCAAGCTCTCCATAGTTATGGAAATCATTTGGACCGGTTGCATCGAGATGTTTTAGATTTCTGTTGGGATTGTTGCAATGTAAGGCGTAGGGAGGTCAAGACAGCCAGGGTTTTTCATTGTTTCTGTTTTGCTCTTGGTAATGCCCTGACTCCCTTGTGCTGGATTTCTATCATCTGGAGGAAACAGAGCCTTGGCCTTACAGTGTGATGTTGGTGCTACAGCCTGCACTTCTGTTCCATAGCTATAAGGTCTCCCTCAACTCCTCCGTCTGCTGGATATTACTTTTAGAAAAACTAACAGATGTACTCAACATTCTTCCTATTTAAATTAGTTTGGTTATAATAGGTCTCTTTCCTCTTCTCTTCCCCCTTCGGTCTTTAAAATGTCCAGTACAGATCTTTGACATGAGCTGAAGGTTTTTTACAGACTGTTGGATATCCCACCCATCTTTCCCATCTCCAAGTCAAATATGTGGAATTAATCTTGGATGAGTTGAAAACTCTCTCTGCCCCTCCTCTGTTTGGCCTAAAGCTGCAGGGCAATAGCCTATGATGGCGATATAGATGATTTTAATTTTGGCTTGCAATTCCTGAATGTGTGTGGTGCTAGTTGTTAATTTTTTACTCTTAACAAAGCTTCATTTATACATGTGTTTGCTTAAATGCACACATATGGGGGGAAAAAAAAGCATCTTCTTTTTAAAGAACATTCAAACACTTTAAAATTACTTTTTTTATAAAATAACGTCTTTATTATCCTTCAAAACATGCACTGAGAACTGCTGAATGGTGATTCTCGCCTTCTCTGTGTGGATAACCGTTCTGTACAAGAGACCTCATGTGTAACAGTGTTGCAAATCTAATCAGGAATGCTTCATGGAGCTGCGAAATCATTGCTGGATAAAACATTTTAACAGGGAAGTGAAGCTGTAATTGCCAGAGAAGGTCATGATTGCAAATGCTGTGTTGACTGGGTGTGACTTGGATGAATCCTGATGGTCCAGAAGGAAACCCAGTTATGCCCTAACCTGTTGGCTGTGATTTTCCGTCCCAGTTTTCCTCCTGTGAAACATAGTCATTATGTGGCTAAAGGTTGGAAGACAAAGCAGAAATTCCGATTACAGTCAACAAGCTCAGCATTCTGCACGCTCAGGTCCCTGGCGTGATGATATTGTGTGCAGCAGTGCCATTTTCCACTATCGACTTTGTGAGCAGGAGCCTTCCCTGACCTACTCTATAAATAAAGTCCATGTTGCTTGCAAAGCCCAAAGTCCCCTTTAGATTTATTAACAAAGAAAGGAACAAAAAAGAGCGTGCAGAGTCGCTCCTAGGGCTCTTCCCCAAGGACTGCACTGTTCAGAGCTGAAGTCCTCTCTGCACACCAAGTGCTCTCCATTTATCCTCCCTACGAGCAGGGGTAGCAAGATGTGCTTTGCAGAGCCGCTTAACCCTTTCCTGGAAGGAACTGTATTTCATACTGTCTCTCGGGGGGCCGGGGGCTGTTCATGTTTCTTTTCATCTTGGTCCTCACAGGATGCATACACTAAATGGCTTTTTGTATAATCAAAGAGGCAGAGTCCTGCTGTTACAGTAGGGAAATGCAGAGTCGAAGGTCCTGTGACTCCCAGGCCATTGTGTGCATGTCACACACGTCCCTGCATTAGGCTACCCTTGCAGTCGTGACCAGGCAGAGGTGAGAACATAACAGAGGGCCTGACTGCCTGCACGCCGCTGGTACCTGTCTCTCTTGGCATTTATTTTCCTGAAGCACCTAAACATCTAATTGTGCTCTCCCCTGCTGTGAATCCCACCCTTGTGTAGTCTCACAGTGATCCTGAATTCCAGCTCTTGCTGTCGTGTTTCCCACTTTCTTACAGTTCTGGTCTGTGTTTTTTGAAGGTGTCATCTTGGTAATCCTTGGCCTCCTCTGGCATTGCTGGGAAAGGAAACAGTAAGGCCTTTATCCAAAGCCACTGCAAACTGGTGCAGCTCTGGTGCTGGATATTAAGGATATGTCCTTCCCCCTGACCAAATTGGCATCCATCAGTCTAGTGTCGCTCTACGGCACATGCATACGTGCAAAGCCACTTCCAGTTTGACTTCACCTGGCAACCTAAGAGCCTTCTACTGTGCAGACGTCAGGAACAGGGGAGAAGGAGCATTGATGAGAGATCAAGGAGTATCTTGTTGGAGACAGGAAGGACGATGGCACCCTTGGACCATTTGCCAAAGGGGCTATGGCTCCAACCCCATATTGTTTCCCTGTGTTTGGTGCCCATCCGGCAGCATCCCCGTTCCCATCCCCAGCTGCCTCAGACCTCATTCACAATGGGTCATCAGTGGTGACCATGTTGGTGGCATCCCAGAAGTTTTGGCTGCTGGAGATGATGGCTGTCACCTCCTTGGCTGTCCCCACTCCTGGGATGAGCACTGCCAGCAGGTTCATGCAAAGACAGCTGCCCTGACAACGGGGTGCTGGGGGGAGCTGCTTCTGAGCCTTTTCCAGCATTCTGGTGGGTTGAAGTGCATCCAGAAGGCAATTGGCACTTTGTCCAGAGCACAGACCGTGGCCTTTCGTCTTGGGAGCTGACTTGTGTAAAAGAGGAGCAGCTGTGTTGTGCACCAGCTTTAATCTCCTGGTGGCTTTCCAAAGCGCAGTCTATTCTGGGAGTTTACCTTGTAATGGCTGAGGCTAGACCCAGCTCTCAGAGGAAGAGAAACAGGCTTTTGATGAGCTGAGGAAGACAGAGGAGCATTTCTTATGGGGTTTTCTCCCTCCTGCTGCTTGATGAATCCAACCGTAGAGCTGGATCTGTGGGGAGGCTGGAAGTGCTTGGCCAGTTGGCATGATGCTGAAAGGTAACAAACCTTCTCAGTTCCTTAGAGCAGATCTCCTCATGACCAGACGATGCCTACTCTCGACCACACTCTGCTGACAGTAGCTGACAACCATCCAGGCAGGTAGCAAGACTGAGAGAAAATAGCTCTGAGTTCATTGAAAAGACATCAACGTCCAAATCCGACCACTGCATCCTCTCTCCTGAGCAAATGTGATCCACAGGAGTTCACAACATTGAACCTGTGGGACTAGAAGAACAGAAAAATTCTCTCTTGGTGTCCCTCTAAAGGGATGCCATCATTCTGTGGTCCCCCAATCACTCTTAAAAAGATCCGGGCAAGGTGTCCTCGCCAGGCTGCGCACAGCACACTGGGCAGGATGCCTGCAACTGCGTTTGCAGTCACCATACCTCGAGGAAAGCATCCATGTTCGCTCCTTATGCTTGCGGGTTTTCAAATTTGATTTTAGACTATGGTTAAAGTGCCGGAATCCAGATTTGGCATCATTTCCCAGCTCTACCACAGCTTCTTTAGGCAACCTTGGGTGAAGCAAGTAGTACTTGCCTGCCACTGTTCCCAAATGGGACATCTTAATCAGTCTTTAATTAACCCTCACTATTTTGTTTGTTTAGCTTGCAAGCTATTGGGAGAATAGTCTTTTCCTCCATTAGCAGTGGACTACTGCCTGTTTCTGCTCTGGCCCTGGAGTATTGCTGTAGGATAAGTACCATCAAAAATAACAGGACATTTCCTCACCTGGTATCTTGCAGTCACACCAACATTAAAAATGCTGTCATTGTCTTGTTGATCCACAATTTTGACTAAGTTTTGAATCCCAGCATGCATAACAGGAGCATTCGGAGAAGGAATTTGGCACCATCTGAGAGGCTTGTATTTAAAATAGGATTAAGAGGAACAAAACAAGGTATGTCCATGAAAAAGCCAACTTTCTTCACAACAAAAGCCAATGTTTTAGGGATTTTTTATGTTTCATCTAGTGTTCATGTTATTTTTCTAACTTTGAGCAAGTATAAACAAAATACTTTTTATTTCTGAAGGCCTTTGCTTAAGAGAATTAGCATGACAAGTTGAGAATATGTATATAGTTTTAAAATTAGGGTTTTTTTTCCTGTGAATGTGAGTCGTGAAGTGATTATTTCATCCCTTTCTTTAGGAAAATGAGTCTTGTTCTTTTTGGCTGGTATTTTCTCTCTATATTTGGTTGTGATGTAGTCATTGATGACCAGAATGGTAAGCAGTGAAGTAAATTTTCTGAGAAGAACTTAAAATTGCAATTCCGATCCAAAGTGGAGTGTGGCTTTGGATGGAATTTACAGATAATTTTAAAATGCCTATTTAGGTGTGGGGTTTTTTTTTCTTTTAAACTTACACATAGTTCTCTTACA
>NW_009611122.1:0-6880 GCF_000690535.1 Cariama cristata | reverse complement strand
TCTAGCTGTTATGCACATTTATACTGGTCTTCTTGCCCTTATAAATACTAAAAAATTCAAGGGTTTGTTACTGACAGGCTCGACATTAGAAAGAACTTCTTCACTGTTAGAGTCGTTAGGCATTGGAACCGGCTCTGGTACAACAGCTTTAATTGCTTAGTAATAAGCAGTAAACTATATTGCCTCTGTAGCTGTGTGCTTCAGTTGCCTAAGAGTAGCTTGAACAGCAGGATCAGATTTTCCTGTCTCTAGCTGTTATGCACATTTATACTGGTCATCTTGCCCTTATAAAAAGTTCAAGGGTTTGTTACTGACCTGAATGATATGCCACGAAGCTGTTGGGATTGCTTTGCATGGCCAAGTTTGCAATAAGCCAGTTCAGCCCCCGAGCAGAAGAGCTGATTTCCTGGTGCTGGGGCCAACCTTGCTGACCTGTACATCGGTAGGGTAACCCCAGGCAGCACGTGCTCTCGGAAAAGATGCAGGAAAAAGAACCTCATGGTTATTGTGTTCTGTCAGCTTTCCTAAGCAGTTCGAATGGTTGGTTCTGGGGCTTTTTTACTACATTGTTCATGAAAACAATGTCCAGTGTCTCCCTCCCTGCTATGTTTCATTACGTTTTTCCCGTGTCCTCTCTGTGTCTCTGGCAATCAGGGTGGGAGGTCTCTGAGAGCGGTGACCTTCCCGTGTCCCCGCTCACCTTCAGGTTTTGTGCTGTCAGTTGTTTTGTGGGTCAGTTCATGGAAAGGAGGTGTTGGAAGGTGGTGGCTTTTGCACTCGTAGTTTCTGGACAAAGAGAAAATATTTTTGTGTGGCTGCAGTAGTAGAGATAAGATAGACCAAAGAGAGGTGGCAGAGCTCTGGGAACCTGTGGAAATGAAGCGCTTCTGAACATCCAGCGCAGCTCTCACAGGACATGCTAAGTTTATCCTTCAGGATTTCTGGAGGTGGGCAAAGGTGATGGACAAAAGCAGACTATTCACAGCAATAAAACTGCATTCAAGAAACAGATAGTTTAAAGAGAAAGCTGTGGCGAAAATCCTGCAATCCTTTCACAATGTGACTAATTGCGTAGTCAGTCCAGTTACGTTTGTCTCCATACCGGTGGAGTTTTGAGGATTGCTGAGCAGTGATTGCTTCTCACATGCAAATCTTTGTGAGATTTAGACCATGTGCCTAGTGAGAGGGAGGAAGAACGACTAACAGAAAAAACTTTCATTCTCATTTGTAAGCCACCTCAAAATACCACAGTGAAAACAGGGCTTGGTGCCGTAGCTAGAGAGAAAAATACCAATTATCGTATTGGAAGCTTTTTGTGTAATTCTATATACATTACTACAACAGCAATTTCAAAAGAGATTAGCTTGTCTTGATTAGTATAAAGCAAACATTTAGGTAAGCCAGTAGGAATATTTAGTCTTTTGTGAGAAAATTAAGCAGTCTCCTCTGCAGCAGTGCCCTGGACAGAGTTCCCCAGGAAAGGTCTCACTTGTCTGTTATTGGAAACTCATCTATTTTGATGTAATATGGGATGACAAAACAGAAAAGTATGTTTCTGATTTGATCTTTTTAACCAAATAGCAAGAATAGACTTTACTTCACATCACAGGCTGTTAGTGCAGAATTCTTAACATCTGTTCTTTAGCAAAATAGTTAAGTTTTGTACTTTTAAAATGCAAGTGACTGTAGTTAGACAGCGCCAGTGTCAGACCTAAGATCCGGCTCTGTTGGGAAAGGAAACTGAGTTATCACTCGGTAGAGAAGATGTCTTACTAAAAACAATGAGATTGTTTACTTAAAACTGTGGTTCAGTACATCAAATCATATTTTTAAAATTATTTTAACAGTAATTATTGTCTACTGCCTAGAAGGGATTTAATCAATTTAATAATATTTGTTCTTGAAGTAGTATTTCTGGATATAGAAAAGTCACACGTTAATCTGCTGCAGTATCTCTTGTAAAACATATTATCAGATGTTAACCTCAACAAAACTCAGACTGAAATGCTAAAGTCTGTCCTTAATGTGGAATTTTTTTTTTCCTCCAAGGTGGTGAGCCTATCTGGATCCCCTTCACTTTTAAATACGACCCCACCTATTCAGACTGTAGCGGCAAGCAGTACGTGAAACGAACTTGGTACCGCAAGTTTGTAGGAGTGGTGCTTTGCAACTCCTTAAGGTACAAGATTTACCTCAGTGATGACCTGAAAGGTAGGCACCAGGATTAATTTCCTGATACGTGATTACTGGCTGTCTGCATCTGGCTTTCTTCAGCTCATCTGTGAAAGAACTGTGTGACGGCTATCGGGGAGTCCTTCTCTTGAGAAGGTCTGATGCGATAGCTGAGCTGCCCTGTTTTTGTGGTACGCTCGCACCCTGGGCATTAACTTTCAAGCAGAGCTCTTTAGACAGAGAACAGGAGAAAGTTTCGCTTCAAAAGCCTGTATGTGCTTGTATCCTGAGAAAGCAGTGTGCTTTGTACGGTGAAAACAAAGTGCTGCTCCCCTCATGCCACCCTGGGAAGTCCCATGCTTGCTCCGTGGGTGGGTGAGCCCCAGCTGCATGCGGTCAGAGAGAGCAACACAGCCTCGAGATCCCCAGGGCAGGTCCCAGGGGAGAACGGTGAAGGAAAGACTGATATTACAGTGACTAGGTGAGCAGTACTCCCAAGTATTACCGGTAGCTCTTGTACATGTGTATTTGCTGAGAGATAATGAAGAAAACTTTCCATATTGTTGATCTGGAGTACTGGGATTATCTCAATGGTTTTTCAGATTAGGCTAATGTGTTATTCTTATTGCAGTGCCTTGGTATAGTTTAAAGACAGAGTTTGAATGTGCAATAAGAGACAAACAGGGTGGCAAGACCCACCCCGTCTATTAGAGAGCTCCACAGCTTTTAGTTTTCATTTGAGACTGCAATCACACTAACGGTATTGACATTTAGAGTGTTTTGTACTTTCTCATGACATATTGAAACAACTAGTCCAGTTGAAATTCCCTCCACCTGTCACCTGTGGTGCAGTGTCCGTGGACTTGCAAAATGGGGACTATTCCTTACTGAGCTGTAACCCCATTTCTCTTTTCCATAATTTCACCTTCCATACTGCAAAGGTAGCATTCTCCCTCTTTCCAGCCATTGTAATTGGTAATACTTCTTTCTCCCAGATCTGTTTTCCCGGTGGTAAAGAGCATCCCAAACAAAAGTAAGGCTGAGTCAAATAATCTGTCTCTGTCATCCTTCAGACACCTTCTACAGCATCGGGGATAGCTGGGGAAGAGGCGAGGACCACTGCCAGTTTGTGGATTCGCACCTGGACGGAAGAACGGGACCTCAGTCGTACGTTGAAGCCCTGCCCACCATCCGAGGTACGGCAATGGGGGAGCGGGATGCTGGCCAGGTGCCTGCCATCCCATCCATAGGATTACGGGGTAGGGAGGGGAGCACAGAGTGGGGCTCTGTCCATGGCTGCTGGCAGCTCTCTGAGGAGTCCGGCTGATGCAGTAGGCGATGAGGTGATGCTGTACGCAGGCCTAGCTGAATGGGTTATGAAAGTCCCAGGAGGACTTGTGGGTGTTGAGAGAGAGAGAGAGACAAAGAAAGAGAAGAGCATATGATGCAAATAATTTACAGCAACAAAATGCAAAAACAGAAAGAAAAAAATTGTCTAGGTCTGTGGAACCTTTGTCCTAATTATAAGACCTGCCTCATTGAATTGAGGTGCGAAAACTCTTCCACATGCCACAAAGGACCAGCTACATCTTTGCAAATATGGTTTTTGCAAACAGTTTCTGACCAGTTCGTTCAAAGCAAAATGCATAGGAGTATGTCCAGTGACTTAAGGTCAGACAGGACAGCAGGACTTTTATTCTGGCCTGGTAGATATCTTCCTCTGAGTGAAAATTCTCACCTTGGAGGAGTTCCTCTGAGTAGACTGCTCAGCTCACATAGCCAAGAGGGTGACGACTTGCTTCACAAAATGAACACAATCATGAAAATGAGCCAATCTTTTCAATAAATCTATTGATTTAAATTATTCAGTTGGGTTTAATGGTTTCCATGTTAAATTATTTGTTGATATTCTTTTCATGGTGGCGTTACCAGGAAGAAACTGAAATAGTCACTGATACTTATGTATCACTGGGAAGTACTGCATTTCTGAGTTCAAAAAAGGGATGATTAATCCAGATGTGTATTGCTAGGTCTAGGAGACAGAGATAGAGAGTGCACAAAAATTACATTGTTGGCACAAGACATGAGTATTTCAGATGTTCCAATGCACGAGCTATGCGGAGAAGAATGCTGCACCTCTCCTAATGCTTTAAGCAGTCGCATTCTTTCTGCAGATGAAGAAAAAGGGGGAGAAAGGGCTTAACTCCATATTTACTGCATGAAATGATACTTTTTTGTTTTGTGAAAAGCTGATGTTTGTTGATAGTCTCTTGAGCCCTATGAGATAATATGATTTGATGGTATTTTTTGCCCCAGAGTCCTTCATATATTTAAACTGACTTACAAACTTCATAAACACAACTGAAATATATCCACCTTTTGGAGCAAAATCCAGAAGCTCTTTGGCAGACCACAGCATTACACAATAGTTCAAGAGATTTTGAACAGTAAAACCAATCAAAAGTACAAGAAATATGAAGGACCAGAGTTAAATCATTCAAGAAGGATCTAGGCCAAATACCAGGGCTAGCAAATACCCTTTTGACAAAACTCCCTACCAGACAGCTTCTAAGTTTTGACTGGGACTGTGGGATCGACTCTCGCTGCATCTGTTACTTTTGTTAAATTACTCTGTGTTTGTTTTGAAATGCAACCAGGTGTTTTTCTCCCGACAGGTTATTACCGCCAGTACCGCCAGGAGCCTGTATCATTTGGACGCATTGGCCACACAACACCCTACTACTACGTGGGCTGGTATGAGTGCGGCGTGCCCATCCCAGGGAAATGGTAGCAATCTGCTTTCCTGTCTTAGGCAGACCATGCCTTTCAAATGATTTCTACCAGAGGACTATGAACAACTGATTCGGAAATGAAAAAAAAAAAAAAAAAAAGATAAATGAGGCAAACCAGTGAAGACCAGCTGCTCAAGAAACCCTCGAGAAGCCAAACATGGTCCCCCCCTTTGCCAGCCTTAATCTGTGGTGCTGCTTGATTTCTGCTTGGAAGCAGGGACAGGATATAAGTTTGGTGTCCTACCTTCCTCCTCTGGGTCTTTAAGGCACGGAGAGGCAGTTGCAATGTGTGCGACATGTGAAAACTAGAACTGTATTAGCCATGAAAATTTGGAAGTTTCTTATATCTTGCAGGAACGACCTAAGCATGCTGTGCTTGCTTAACGGGATGCTAAATTGTCCTTTGCTGCCTGCCGGGGCTCCCCTATGCAGTGGTGCCATGTAACTGGCCACCCACCAAAGGCAATATATTCTCCTGAAGACTTACCCTGTGGGTTCACCCTCTGCTGGACTAATCACCAGGTCACAGTGTAAATTCACTTTGAGATATATGGGTATCTATATCTGTATAAATACAGTACTGTACATCTGCAGAAGTACTGCTTAGAGATGCTGCGATTTCTTGTTCACTAGATAAATGTTTGGAATTTTTATGTAAAAGGTGCTGTTAATTCTTTGAGATATTGCTATGCACAATATATTAACCAAGGAAAGAGCTGTGTTCTTCTTCTGAGTACTGTTGATCTAACATTTGAATTATTGATGAAAGACCTGTGTCCCGCTTCCTCGGCAGCCTTTGGACTGGATGTTCAATGGGAATCTACCCCTCTATCCACGTTAGAGTAGCATGGTGTAGTCCAGCAAAAACACATGTTCAGCAGTTTATCAGCATCATTTAAACTTTCTATCTGTTAGTATTTAAAAGTTGTAGTGCAACTTTTCTTCAGTCCATTCTCATCTTACTTGGTATGTTATTTATTCCTTGTCAGTATCTTTCACTTCATTGTGCGGAGGCATGGGATGAGTAACTTGCAAATTAGAAACCACTTTTAACTGATTTGCCCTCCAAAAAGATGCCCAAGCCACCAATACAAGAGTCAACTAGCAGGAAACTCATTTGACTTTGATCCATCCTGGGGACAAATTGGGTTACACTTCCTTTAAAATACTACCAAAATCTCTTCCATCCAGACCAGAAAGCCAAAGCTGACATGGATGAAAGGTATAATGATGATTTTTTTTTAGCAGGCATTTGGAAGCTTGCAATAATGTAGGATTTTAGTAGTCCTCTGGGCAATCTAGCATTAATAGTTTACTCAGTAACTTTCATGGTAACACCTCAACAGCCTTTGCTCGCGTTAGGAAGACTTCCCCCATCTAATGCCCTGGAAGAGTAGCAGTACACCTGGGGGATGGAGCTGATCTCTGGTCCATCTCTCACTGTCATTCCAGCTTACGTGTAGTGTAGGTCTAATACCTTTTCAGTTGCTTCCTGTAGTTATTGTAAATTGTATGGGGACAAAAAAAAGGAACTAAAGTGATTAAAAGAGCATTTTATTTTTCATGATGATTTGGGTTTTAACATTTTAATTGTTCTCACATACTTTTGCTTCAGTACAGTGCCAAATATATGGTCTTGAAGTATAACTTTTTTCCCTAATAAACCTTTGATACATGGTTCCCTTTCTATTTCATCCTTTCTGGTCATCTGTGTCAAGTAAACTGACAAAGTGACAAATTGTTAGCTTTCAAAAAGTCCTCCTTGGGAGAGGAATAAGTGTCAACTTTTTCCAAGGGAGTGGAAGCATGTGAGTATTGTTCCCTTTCGAAGACGGTTGGCAGCTAGCGTGAAGTTACCAAGGGCAAATCATGCCTGACCAGCCTGATCGTATTCTTTGCTGAGATGACTGTCTCTG
>NW_009611121.1:45899-61259 GCF_000690535.1 Cariama cristata | reverse complement strand
TGGGGCTCTGAGCAACCTTATCTAGTTGGAGATGTCCCTGCTCACCGCAGGGGGGTTGGACTAGATGACCTCTGAAGGTCCCTTCCAGCCCAAATGATTCGCTGATTCTACGATTCTGTGAACTCAGGATACCACAACTATGGCAAACCCAGAACCTTGAGTCAGACAGAAGACTGGTTAAAACCCCCAGAAGAGCTGAAACTCTTCCCAAAGCAGCGGCAGAAGGTTAAACTGTGTTTGCAGAGAGTGAGTGGTAGGAGAAAGGCAGGCAGACAGCAGCGAGTTGTGTTTGTTTTTGAAGCACTTAAATGTGCTCCTGGTTTTTAGTTAGCAGAGAGAGGACCCTGACTAGGACCCTTCCTTTGGGATTAAGTCAGACCACACCACAAACAAGGCAGAAGAGGAACGGGCATTGTGCTCAAAGATATTTTGACAAGGAGAGTGGCCGCCTCAATAGCAGCAGCAAAAATCTTATGGGGTAACGGGCAACTCCTTAGCAGGAGGCAAATTGACTGCAAAGGCAGCAAAATGAGAATAAATCATTTTTTTATTTGGATGCTCTTGTCTCTGTGTTTACAGGCTGTGGCTGCAGACCCTCGTCCTGTGCTAACTGTGGGTTTGGGTAAACGACTGCCTGTGCTTTGTGGGATCAGCAGCTTCAACCAGGGGCAAGGGGGCACTCAAGGAGTTATTGTGGTTTGTGCACTGCCTCATGATAACTTGCTTGTGTGTCCAGAAGCTCAATAAGAAAGCAAGGGAAACAGTTAAGATTTTAGATTGGACTCAAACCAACCAACCACGGGCATGGGCACAAAACAATGCGATCAGCCCTTGTGTCCTCACCCCAGCTTTGACGGACACCGTGGTGGTGTGCTTCTCTCTGTGCTAGGCTCTACAGGCATGCGAAGGAGTTCAGCTCTCCCAGTGAATTTAATTCCTTGAACATCTGGTCTCCGTCTGCCACAGAAAAGACGGTAGGCCAGATGGGAACATCCCAGTGGCTGCCGTCAGCCTGGGGGGCACCTACTACATGCTCGAAGATATTTTGAAAATGATAGATCACAGGACTTGAAAAGCTTTCATGTAAAAGACATAATGTTACCGTAAAGAAGGATAAAGTGCCTTTTTTTTTTTTTTTTTTTTCCGAGGGTAAGATGTTGATACAGTAAGAAGTAAAGGTAAGAGTTACATTCACTAGAGATTCATCAGGTAGACCACGCTTCTTGGAAAGTGAAAATAAAAGGCAGAGAGTGAGCCTGAGCACGGGCTGTGCACACCGTTCAGTTGCTGGTACACACCCTGCCTCGGCTTGCAACCATTTCAGCCGGCCACTTCCAAGAGAGAACAGTTTGGGAAGAGACAGGCTTGAGAAGTGGGCCCATGTGAACCTCATGAAGTTCAACAAAGCCAAGTGCAAGGTCCTGCACCTGGGTCAGGGCAATCCCTGGTATCAATACAGGCTGGGGGATGAATGGATTGAGAGCAGACAAGGACTTGGGAATCCCAGTGGGTGAGAAACTGGACATGACCCGGCAATGTGCGCTGGCAGCCCAGAAAGCCAACCGTGTCCTGGGCTGCATCCAAAGCAGCGTGACCAGTAGGTCGAGGGAGGGGATTCTGCCCCTCTACCCTGCTCTGGTGAAACCCCCCTGCAGTACTGCCTTCAGCTCTGGGGTCCTCAGCACAAGTAGGACATGGACCTGTTGGAGTGAGTCCAGAGGAGGCCACGAAGATGATCCGAGGGCTGGAGCACCTCTGCTGTGAGGACAGGCTGAGAGAGTTGGGGTTGTTCAGCCTGGAGAAGAGAAGGCTCCGGGGAGACCTTAGAGCAGCCTTCCAGGACACAAAGGGGCCGACAAGAAAGCTGGGGAGGGACTTTTTGTCAAGACCTGTAGTGACAGGACAAGGAGCAATGGTTTTAAACTGAAAGAAGGAAGATTTAGATGAGACATAAAGCAGAAATTTTTTATGACGTGGGTGTTGAGGCACTGGCATGGGTGCCCGGAGAGGTTGTGGATGCCCCATCCCTGGAAATGTTCAAGGCCAGGTTTGACGGGCCTTTAAGCAACCTGATGTAGTGAAAGATGTCCCTGTCCATGACAGGGGTTTTGGACTAGATAATCTTTAAAAGTCCCTTCCAACCCAAACCATTCTGTGATTCTAAGAGTCTGAAAGAAGTTCATGCCAGTTCATGCCCAAAGGACAATATGGACTGCACCAGGTTTGGCTCCCTTCATGCTACATAGTCTTCTTAGACCATCCTGGAAGGCTTTGTGTTTCCAGATGCCAAATCTGTCAGCATGCTCTGTTTTTTCTTAGTTTGATGGTGTTCACGCTGTGTGGGCTGCCTATACCACATCTCTCATATTATTTTAAGTATCGTAAACTAACAAAAGAAACACAACCTACTACTGAGATCTTAGGGCCACCAGTGGCTTGAGGAGACACAGGCCAAATGCTCTGGGCTCTGGGTGAAGCCAGGCTGCTGAAGAGAGGTCTGGCCTTAGGAATGCAGGTGTCCACCTATCTGTGCCGCTGTGCCATGGGGACTAGGGACGGCTCCCCACTCCCTTTAGAGATAGAGAGTGCAGACACAGCCTGAAAGCTTGAGCCTTCATCACTGGGACCATTGCAGGTGACAAGGGAAGGTTGTACAATTTCTCCTGGACCTCAAATGGTGGAGGGAAGTTTGTCCTACTGAACTGGCCAAAGCAGGCAGTACAGAGGGTCAGCAATTTTGGGGGACAAACAGAGACTCAATGTCATCGGTTTCAGCCCTTGGATTTAAAGTTTTTTACCTTACCAATCAATGGTAAAGACATTTGTGGTCAGAGACTGACCATACATCACTTACTGCCATCACTAAGAAGGGCCTAGCAGCTTCTACCTTGGGATTACAGAAATTTTTCTTTCAGCTCCAAATCAGTGGTGCTGCAGATTGAACACAAACCTGACTGAGGTTTGGTAGTTGAGAAATGCAGTGTAAGAAAGTCTAGTGCTAGATCATGTTTATGCTACGTTGTGAGGAAAATAGAAATCCATCCAATTTCAAATGAAAGGTGGACAACAGCTGCCAGAACTGCTGCTGGAATGAAACCCTGGAAGAAAAAAACAAGGGTATTAGCATAGGGTAGACAGAACAGCTTATTTCCAAAAATTATTGTCAGCTGAAGGAAGGGACCAGAACAGTCAGGATTTTATTTCACAATATTCACAATATTTATTTCACAATTTCACAGGATTTTATTTCAGCCTGTATTGTGGTTCTTAAGCAGTTTAGAAAAATGGTTTATCAAAAAAAAAAAAAGAAAGAATTAATCTGGGAACTGGAAAATTGAATAGAAATGTGAAAGGGATGTTATAATGGCTGCAAAGAAATTGTAAGTGTTCAAACTTTGATAAGGATTATCATTTACACAAGACATACAGATCAATTAAAGCAAGAGGACATAAAGACCAACTATCCCCATAGGTGACACAGCTGGTGCAGAGAAGATTTATCCCTTTAGATCAAACTTGACGTAGATTATTCACTGAAATGTTTGAGAAACCTCACTGTCCTCTCTGTTCTCACATCCCTGAGACAGCCTTGCTACAACTAAACAAGAGGTTTTGGTATTTCAGGTGATTTTTGCTGGTCCATCCGAAACAGCAGGCATGGTTTAGAGTCACACAGTCTCAGCTACCCGGACCTGGGTTTGGCAGTTTGCGGTAAAGTGCGGGCTTGGGTGAGCACCCTTTAGTTCCCATTTTCTTCAGTCCATTTGTAGAAAACTATCACAGAAATAATAACGTACCTATTGAAAAAAAAAAAAGGTCTACGGAGTCAACTTCTGACTATGTTTAGTACTTCTATTACAGAACAGTGCCAATGAAACAGGGTTCACATGACCTTAGATTTTGCTTGTGAGAACAACACAAAAAATCTGTTATAAACCGAGAGAGATTGGTACTTGCAAAAATAAAAGAGGGAGATAAGGCAAAACCAGAACACCCTAGGAGCTGCCACCACTTGATAAAAACTGTTTGGATATCTGTGAGGATATCGGTTGTGTCATGAGAGGTAGCCCGGTGGTCATAGGAGGTTGTAACTCCAGATGGACACACGCTCTGCCAAGAGGAGAGCAGACAAGAGGCATTAAGTCAATTGTTTTGCACAAGACGTTTTCAGGCAACAACCAGCAGGTAGAGTTGACTGAGTCCCAAAATCTGGCACAGTCAGGAAAAGGCTGTGTCAGGGTAGACCCAGAGGTCCAAATGACAAACAGGCGACTCTAATTCAGCATCGTTCTGTTAATTAAGTTAATATTTCGTTTACAAGTATTTGAAGGTCTTTGCTGTGTTAACCGTAGGAAAGTGATGAAGATGGCAACGGCGTGTGCCTACTAAGGGAAGGTGTGGGGAAGCGTGCTGTGAGACGGTGCTGGCACCCGCCTTTTGGAAACGACTGTTGGGTTGTGCTCCTGTAGCGCCGAACTGATCCGCTCGCGCACAGGCAATGCGTGGAACAGACCTCTGTCGGATTCCTTGGCTCTTAATGAGTCTAAACAACAGCTGTTCTCTCTTTCTTTGGGCCAAAGTCAAACGCTGAAGCATAAAACATGTGGGTTACAGTGCCATGGAGGGAGTGTGCAATTCATCCTCCCGTAACTGTTGCAGGCATGTGCGCTATGTGAGCAGCGTTCACATGTACGCGACAGTCTAGAGGAGGGCAGGAGAGGCGTAATGTACAGATTACAGTTGAAAGGCCTGAAGGAACCACGGCGAGCATCTAATCAGGCCTCCTGTGCAATACACAAGACTGCACTGAATTAATTTGTTTGAACTAGATCGTGCCTATGGAAAAGGAAATCTTAATGTTTCAGTTTCCTATGTCAATGCACCAGGACCTTAGAGAAATTGTTCTGGTGACAGCTGTTCTCACTGTTTAAAACATGCAACTTTCTCCTGGTTTGAATCTGGCTAGTTTTGGCTCCTTGGCGTTGCATTGTTACACCTTCCTCAGCTAGACTGAAGATCACTTTTACCAACGTTAACTGAGCCACCAACTTCCCACTTGTTAAAGTCAGTTCCTTAAGTTCATCATGATCAAACACCCCTCAGTGACTCTTTCTGGTTCATTTCCGAACCTTTTCAGTATTGTTAGCTGCCTTCCTGAGGAGTGGGCAGCAGAACTGGACACCGTGCTCCAACTGCCCTCATTCAGGGGGTCAGTGCCTGACTGGCCACTTGAATGCCAAGTCTGAATTATCGGGCTCTTTTCCCCTCCTTGATATTCCCTGTTTATGTACCCAAAGACTTCAGTATCCCCGGAATTGCACTTGGAACGATGTTCAGCTCATTCGTCATTTTTTCCCTTAATAAAACCAGCCTTCTTTCTTTGTCAAGCTCACAGATTTACAACCAACACAGTGACTTTGTTTAAGATGTGAGCATGACATTATCTTACTTTTAGTTGTCTTGAATTTCTCCAGTATTTCATAGATTATAGAAAATAGTGAGTTTCTTTGTCAACTCTTGTGAAATTCTTATGTACAAAATGTCTTTCATCGTAACCCTCATCGACATTTTGAAAGGGAATTCACATTCATTTAAATGCACCTGCTCTATCTACAAGAATTTGCATGTGCACTTCAAATATGCTAAAACTTATATTTAAATATGCATTGCAGACCAGAGAACTGGTGTTCAGCTACTCACAGATTTTAAAATCAGGAAACACCATTACAATAATTTAATCTAGGTCTGTCTATGAGGATGCTGGAGCAGATGCAGTGCAAGAAGCAAAGAGAAGTCTGACATTGATAAACAAAGTTTTACATTTTGATCTAACTTTTGCCTGACGTTGACTGCAGAATTTTTTTCCTGTACTTGTTAGAAATAACGTCTAACTCCTGTGTGAGCTGGAGCAGCTTTTTCAAGGAGACATTTTTTCTTGATTCACAGACTTCAGCTGAGGAGAAGCTATCAGAGCGACTGAAAAACTTAATCAAAATCCAATTATCTTCATCACTAACATTTTACACAAGTTCTAAATGCACGTACATCGTGTCAGTTGCCAGCTATTGGAACTTCACAGAATCACAGAAGGGTTGAGGTAGGAAGGGAGGTCACTGGGTCCAAACTCCCTGCTCAAGCAGGGTCTGTTATAGCAAGTTGCCCAGGGCCATTTCCAGTTGCCTTCTGAATAGTTCCACAGATGGAGACTCCACAACCTCTCTGGGCAAGCTAGTCCAATGTTTGACCAGACTCACAGTAAAAAATTGGGGGGTTTTGTGTTCAGATGGAATTCCCTGGTTTTAGTTTATGCCCATCGCCTCTTGCCCTGTGGACACTGCTGAGAAGAGTCTGGTTCTCTCTTCTTAATTTCTCTCCATCAGATTCTTACACATGTTGATAAGATCCCCTCTGAGCCTTCTCTTCTCCAGACTGAGCAGTCCCAGCTCTTTCACCCTCTCCTCACACAAGAGACGCTCCAGTCCCTTCATCTTTGTGGCCCTGCACTGGACTCACTCCAGTAAGTCCACCTCTCTCTGTTATTGGGGAACCCAGAACTGGATGCATTACCACATGTGTGCCCACCAGTGCTGAGTAAAGGGGAAAAATCATCTCCCTCAACCCACTGGCAACCCTCTTCCTAATGCAGCCCAGGATGCTGTTGGGTTTTTTTTTCTGCATTGACGACTCATAGTCATCTTGCTGTCCACCAGGCCACCAAGTTCCGTCTCTGCAGATCTGCTTTCCTGCTTACTGCTCCCCAGCATGTACTGGTGCCTAGGGTTATTCTTCCCTAGGTGCAAGACTTGGCAATTCCTCTTGTTGAACTTCACGACGTTCCTCTCTGCCCAGTTCCCCAGCCTGTCCAGGTCCCTCTGAATGGTGGCACTCAGAGATATCACAGAATCATAGAATTGTTATGGTTGGAAGAGACCTCAAAGATCATCAAGTCCAACCGTACACCCAACCCCACCATGCCCACTAAATCCACTAAACCATGTCTCAAAGCGCCACATCTAAATGTTTTTTGAACACCTCCAGGGATGGTGACTCCACCACCTCCCTGGGCAGCCCATTCCGATGCCTAACGACCCTTTCTGTGAAGAAATGCCTCCTCATTTCTAGCCTGAACTTCCCCTGGCACGGTTTCAGACTATGCTCTCTTGTCCTGTCACTAGTTGCCTGGGAGAAGAGACGGACCCCCACTTCACTACAACCTCCTTTCAGGTCGCTGTAGAGAGCAATAAGGTCTCCTCTCAGCCTCCTCTTCTCCAGGCTAAACAACCCCAGCTCCCTCAGCTGCTCCTCACAAGACTTGTTCTCCAGGCCCTTCACCAGCTTTGTTGCTCTTCTCTGGACACGCTCCAGCACCTCAATGTCCTTCTTGTAGTGAGGGGCCCAAACTGACCACAGTATTTGAGGTGCGGCCTCACCAGAGCAGAGTACAAAGGGATGACACTCCTCCCAGTCTTGTATCATCTGCGAACTTGCTGAGGTGCACTCTGTCTCAGTGTCCCAGTCATTAACGAAGAGGCTAAACAGTATTGGCACCAGTGTTGAACCCTGTGGTATACCACTAATTGTTTGCCTTCAAATGAACTTTGTGTTGTGGATCACAACTCTCTGGGCCCAGTTGTTCACTCAGTTTTCAATCCATCTCACTGTCCACTTATCTAACTTGTACTTTGTCAGCTTGTCTATGACGGTTATGGGAGACTGTGCCAAAAGCCTTACTAACGTCAAGGTGAATGACATCAGCTGCTCTCCCCTCTTTCACCAAACCAGTCATTTCATTGTAGAAGGCTATCAGCCTGGTTAAACATGATTTCCCCTTTGTAAATCTATGCTCACTACTCCCAGTTATTTTCTTATTTGGAAATGGTTTCCAGACGGATTTTCATCATCATCTTCCCAGTGACTGACGTGAGATTGACCAGTCTGTAGTTCCCCAGATCTTCCTTCCTGCCCTTCTTGAAGACGGGAGTGACATTTGCTCGCTTTCATTCTTCAGGAACTTACCCCAGTCACCAAGACCTTGCAAAGATAATCAAGAGTGACCTCATGATGATGTCAACCAGTTCTCTCGGGACACATTGTGTGTGTTCAATTGGTTTAAGTGCTCCCTAAGCTGGTCTTCCTCCACCAAGAGCAAGTCTTCCTTGCTCCAGATTTTCACTCTAGTAGCAGGCGCCTGGGATTCCTGAAGACTGATCTTGCTGATAAAGACTAAGCCAAAGATAACATTGAATACCTCGGCCTTTTTCATGTCCTCTATTACCAGGTGCCCTGTAGCAGATACCAATGGCACCCATGCTGGTCTGCCTGCTAATCTTGATCCATAAGCTCTCAGCTGGCTCTGACCTGTCCCCAGGCTGAGCTCCACGCACTTCAACTGCTCTTTCCCATAAAGTGCAACTCCCCCTCCCTCTCTCCCTGGCCTGTCCCCTCTGCAGAACCTGTATCCTTCCTTTGCAGACTCTGTCCATGTGAGCTATCCCACCACGTCTGTGTGATCCCAGAGGTCATAGCCCTGTAACTGCACACAAGACTTCTAACTCCTGCTCTTTGTTGTGCCTTTGTCTACTCAACAGAACAGATTTCTCACTAATAGAAATCTTTCCCTGGCTCTTAGAGCTCTAGTATCTTCTTCTTAGAGAAACCAAATTGAGCTGCATTATTTTCTCATTCCAAGGCAGATTTTCCAGACCTTGAATTGTAACTATTTTCTGAACCTTTTTCAATCAGTACCCTAATCAGTATCCTTTTCCAAGTATAGATCTCAGTGCTGGGTGCAGCCATCCAGCTGTGGTCTCCCTAATCCTGTGTACTGTGTGAATAATAGCATATCCTTACTATTCCTACTATACTTCTTTGTTTGTTATTCCAAGGACTTAAACTTTATGATTGAAGAAGGTCGGAAACCATGCACAACAGAGAGAAACACATGCTTTATGTTTGTTCAGTGATCCCCCTCTGTCCCTAAACCTCCAAATCTTAAAAGATTGAGAGTGCTCCCTTTGGGTGCTGGGACAATCCCCCATTTGCTCAGTGCAATCTGAAGACACATCAGCCAACCTGGAATGACAGTGTGGGGAAAACACACCTGTGTATAAAATTCTGAAGCCTAGCCTATGAGGGCTGTTGTGAAAAAGGGATGGAGAAGCTGGGAAATACTTCTGGTCAAGGAGAAGTGAGAAGGAAGCTATTTGTCAGCAGGGAAAAAAAGGAGGGGCAAAACTGGAGACAGTACTCCACATGCCATCCAAGGAGCACTGAGCAAAGGGGGATAATCACTCCCCTTGATGTATCAGCCTTGATGCTGTTCGTACAGTCCTGGATGCTGTTGGCATTTTTGTCTGCCAGACCACACTGCAGGCTCATGTTCAGCTTGCTATCTACCAAAACCCTAGTGTCTTTTCCAGCAGAGCTGCTCCACAGCCAGTGCATCTCCAGCCTGTATCACTCCAATGGGTTCTTCCTTCCCAGGTGCAGGACTTGGCATTTGTCCTTATTAAATTTCATGAAGGTTTTGTTGGCTTATTCCTCCAACCTGTCTAGGTCCCTTTGGATGCGGGCCTTGCTCTTGGGCATATGGACAGGCACCAGTTTAGTATCATCTGTAAACAAGATGAGAGTGCATTAAGTTGCCTCTGCTAGGCCATTGATAAAGTTGTTAAACAGGACAGGTCTTGGTACAGATCCTGCAGCACTCAACCTGTAACTGGCCTCCAGGTGGAGTTCAACCCATTAACCAGCCCAATCATCGACCAGTTTTTCACGTATCTACTTGTCTGCTGTCTGCTGTCCAGATCAAAACATCCTAACTTGGATACAAGAATATTGCAGGAGGTAATTTTGAAAGCCTTGCTAAAATAGAGGTAAATGACATCCACTGCTCTTGGATTGAACACCACACCAGTCATTTCATTGTAAAAGACTCCGTTCTGTTGGGCATAAGGACTTTAGTAAATCCATACTGACTGTTCCCAATCATCTTCTTCTTCTTCATGTGCCCAGAAATGTCTTCCAAGATGACTTACTCCATGATTTTCCCAAGGACCAAAGTGCAGCTGACTGGCCCATAGTTTCCTGAACGGCCATTTTGACCTTTTCTGAAGATGGGTGCAACACTTGCCTTTCTCCAGAAGTCATGGATCTCTTCCAGTCTCCACTTTAGAAAAAATGATAGTCATCTTGCAAGGACATTGACCAGGTCTCTGGGTCAAGTAGTTTTAAATAGTCCCTGACTGGATCCTCAGCCACTGCTGGTAGTTCTTTTTCTCAAACTTTCTAAGCACAGAGGCTTGGAAGACTTTGTTTGTTGAGGAAGGCTGCAACAGAAAAGGCATTGACTACCTCAGTCTTCTTGTCCACTGTCACTAGATCACCTGCTCCATTCAGAAATGGTCTCGCATATTGCTTGTTCAGCCTTTTACTACTGCTGACATAGCAGTAGGAGCTCTTCTTCTTGCCCTTGACAGCCCTTGTGAAGGTCAACTTTAGGTGAGTTTTGGCTTTCCTAACATCATCCCTATATGCCCAGGCAACATTTATACATTTACGCTTTGTAACCTGTCCCTTATTCCACCTCCCATATACTGTCTTTTTGCATTGGAACTCCATTGTATGTTCCCTGTTTAGACAAGTCTGTACACTAATACGTTGACTTTTTTTTTCCTGAGTATTGGTATGAACCATTCTCTTTCTTGGAGGATGCTGTCCTTAAAGACCTGCCAGTTTTCATGAGATCCTTTTCCCTTCAGAACTGCCTCTGGTAGGATCCTACCTGTAAAATTCCTGAATAAGCTGAAGTCTGCTCTCCTGAAGAGCGATCTTTGCTACACATCTTCCCCAATGAGTATGAATTCATGTGAGCATTTACCAAATTAATGTACACTTCTTAAAATATTTGAGGGGAAAGAAAGACTAAGATTCAATGATTGCTTAAGGAATTAATTTCGGTTTCTGGGCTATAAATGCATATTTTATTTGTGTTTATGCCAAAGTAGAATTTCCTTAAAATCAGCTTAAGACATTTTATTTTCCAGATCATAAAATACTTCTTCCAAATGAGGGGCAAAAAAGACCATTTTGCCATCGAGGCTGTTTTAGACATAAACCCAATACTTTCAGAATTATCTTCAAAGCAGGACAGGGGGGGTTGACAGCTGAAGTGTAGCTGAGGACCTTGTTATTCCAGCTTAAATAGTCCCATACCTCTGTTACTTTATTATATATCCGCTGTCAGTGGTGGTGGAATGGATATTTATTTCCTTTGAATATCATGGGACAACGGAGGGATCATACTGCTTCAGAGACCCTTCTCACCTTGAGGTAGCTACGAGGTACGGGATGTCTTGCAGAGAATGTCCAGCATCTGTTGGCAGGTGGCAAGGACTCTGGATAGGTAGTGTGGATGGGCCACCTCATTTTGGGTGGAGAAGAGTTTGGGCACATCGATGCAAACTGTGCTGTCCCATTTGCTCTCAAGGTCATCAAATGGCTGTGATTAATTTTATTTACTGGCAGAGAAGTAGCACATCTGACACTAGTAAAATTTATTATTGTGTAGCTCTGTATTATTACTACTATCAAGTTCTGTATAGGTCTCTAAAGGATGTTATCCAACGTCTCTTAGATTAAATAGAGGCCTTTCCACATATTTTTGCTACCATCCATATCACGTCTTTCAGTAGTGGTGACACTCGTATTGGCTCAGCATAGGGCTAAATTTCATTTGTACCTTGCAGAGAAGGTAAAAAGGAAAGAGACTGGAGGAAGGAAAAGTTTGGGTTTTATTTTTATCTTTTTTTGAAATCAAAGTGAATTGCATGAGTTCTTCCTAGGTCATTCTGAGCTAGCTTGTAAAATAGTGGGGTGCAGTTTTCTGTAGTGTTAATTCAGCCCAAATGAACATGAAGTAAAATTTGCAAGTCTCCAACCGGAGGCCCTGTGTGTTGCTTATTTATTAGGGCAGTGTCAGGATACTTGCACTGCAAAGGCCTGTACTGTACATGTTGCATGAATAAACAACATTCCTCTCTTAAAAATCTAGCAATCTCACACTTTTTAAAAGCACTAAAATTATTTCAGATATAAATTATTTGTATTAAAATATTAGAAGCCGAAAAAAATCCAAGGAATATATATTCGCTAAGCAGGGGTCATTCCTGTGCCTCAGAGAGAGATGAATTTTATAACCGCACATAAACAATTACAAACTGCACTATGTTTTAGAGAAATACACCAAATGAGTGAAAGGTTCTGTTAGACTGGCAAAAGCCTGTGCAATTAAAAGCAGATCTAAGCCTTATTCCGACCATTGTTCTTGTTTTGAAAACTTGAGGTTCCTCGGGTTTGTAGGTTTAATTTTTGTACCTTTTATTTCCTTTTTTGGAAGTGAACAGTTGACAGTCTGCTTTATATGCAGCATGCATAGCACATAAATAGCATTCAAATTAAATTCTACACCAGCTGTACATACCCCATACATGTGGTTCGCGAATGTTGCTGACTGCAAATGGTGCATATTTTGATTTTCAGTTGATATCTAAAACTGTGAATTATCTTCTGAATATGTAGTGTTTTGCTTTCAATCCCTAGATTACATTTATATCAAGCAAAATAAATACAACTGTCTGATAATCACAACCTGGCTTTCTTCAACTTAGGTAAAGATTAATTTCTGGCAAAATGACCCCAAATCTTGTCTTCTTGAAGGCAACAACCCCACTTTGGGTCTGAAAGGGAAGTTGGAAACGAAAAGTAGCCACAGAGGAGAAAACCCAGAGTGTTCCTACACACTGTTAACCTCAAGTGTCTTGACCGCGGGGCTGCTCTTACTCCTGTGAAGTCCCCGTGTGCCTTTAATACGGTAAGATTTGGTACTCGGTTGTGAGCAGTTTCAGGCATGTTCGCACTGCATGACATTTGTATAACATTGACTCCCAGAAACCTGTTCCAGCATCCACTGGGCCCAGTATAAAACCTGTGAGGATTTGTTTGGATGTGGCCTGTATCTGGTTCTTCCAATGTCCTGGTCAGGACTGTGGCAGGGAGCCATCCGAGGGAAGAGAGGGAGCCAGATGGCACCCGTACGCTGTTGCTTTGGCATTTTTTTTCTGGCCAGCTGACTGGCACGTTCTCTACGGAGGATTTTTTTTGTTTGTTCATTTGTTTTGTATCTTTTCTTTGAGGCAGCCTGCAGACCTGAGTTAAGCTCACCGGTAGCTTGAATCACCTTACAGATTTCCCACCTTTTCTTCTCTCTTTTTGTTTGTTGTACATCGTCTTGGAGGAAATTTACTTTGATATACTAAAATCTTGCCCTGATTTCATATTCATTTTTTCATACAAAAGCCTTGTTGGCTCTAAGGAGAGCCATATGCTTGAAAGACATGCAACACTGATATATTTTTTTTTTCTATCAGCATATCTATGAACATTGTAAAAATTCAAGACAAATCACTAAGGGAGATAAGACTTGTATAGATATTTATGCCCACAAACCTCAGAGGGAGATAAGACCCATGTAGATATTTATTCCTACAACAAAGACTTTATTTTAAATTCTGTCTGAGTTTGAAAATGTCCCCTCTCACTGGCTGTATCTCTGATGTTGGCATCTTCCTTAACAAGTCAGGGCGGCTCGGGGGAATCTATGAGTGCACCCTCCCAAGGGTGAACGTAGCCCTGAGATTTGTCTCCTCATCTTCAGAGCTGGCCAGCCAAGAGCCATTTCTGGTCTCTATAACTGTGTTAACATTGCACCGCGCTCAAGTCAGTGAGGCCTGGTGACAGGCTGGGGATATTACCGGTTTGTGTCTAAACAGCTTTGAGACTAGAGCTGGCTCGTATCCAGCCATCTGAGAGCACCGACCAAGCAGTCTGCATGTATCTGCACCTGTCCACGTGGATGTATTATAAATGTGTGTGATGCAATATAATTCACTGTTTATAAATGACATATTGTGACACCTCCTCCTCGAAACACATTTTTTTCCACCAAAGCCTTTCAGCAATAATCCAACACAGAAACAACATGGCTAAGAGAGTAAGTGCATCACTGGGAGTTACCACTTCTCCTTTGTGGATGAACCCTATGATCTGCCTAATTGAGAGATTGATCTTGATTAGTTGTGAGCACCCACGGTTCCTTCTGATGGGAGCATATGGTATTGCACTGTATGTGCTTTGAGCCAGGGAACAGATCTCGCACTACCCCCTTTACACATAGGGCTGACATTACTACAAAGACAGGCGGCAGGAATATAATGCCTTCCAGCAACCATGAAAACTGTCTGCCTGGTTCAGATGCTCTTCTACTTCCTGATAATTTCATTCTAATAGTGCCTTAAAAAATGGTTTATTGACCTCCCAAAAGCACAATACTCTTGGGTCACCTGTTTGCTCGCACCTTTACAGGTGATGCCTTTCCTTCTGGTTTAGTACATCGACAGTGAATGAGTGACTTCAATATAAAATGTAAATGTCAAAACATTCCATTTAAAAGCTGCTTTTGGCCAATATTTTTTCAACACACAGGTGACATCTTCTTAAAAACTCGGGTCAGACTAAGGTGGTTGATGCTACGCCCTTTTTGATGACTGATCTTTGTATGGAGACAGCAGCAGCAGCTCTAAGAGAGGGAGAAGATAGGAAGCAGCTGCATTTGTGGTCTGCAGATGTTCAAGACAACACCAGTCAGGAAACTGCTAACTACCTTTAATTGATCAGCACACCGAAGTGGGGGAGTGAGCGTTCACACCTGTGGCCCATTCTTATAACATGTTTCCTCCTCACTAATTCTTGCTACTGTCTGGAAGATTTCCAGGCTGCTGCTAGTGATCAGAAGACAATTCTTCCATAAAGAAGCAGGCATTTCCAGCTCTCAAAGGGCTTTAAACAACTAAGCAGAGGTGTTTTCTGTTACAATAATTAGTTAAACTAAATAAACTGTATTTAGAGAGGATTTTAGCTTGGTTTTAATGTTTGTTACTCCTGTAGGATCACTAGGCTTTGGTACTTTGCTAGCTATGCTGAAAATCAAGTGGGGTCAAAAGGCTTGCAAAAACTGAAATGAAGTTATATAACAGATCATTATAAAGTCACAGGCAAGAAGAAGCAAAACCAGTCGTGTTTAGTCTGCAGGGTCAGGATCTTTTGATCTGTCTCCATCTTTTTATTCAGCATTGAAACTGTAAATGCTTTCCTAAACCCATGTGGTCCTGTGCGTACCTCTGCCTTCAAGTAGCAGAACGAAGAGCCCTGACTTGGGAAAGTAAGCCTGGGTTCAGATGCTGCCTCCTCCCTGGGGCTTCCATGGGTCCCATTCAGATTCAAATCTTCTCTCTCTCTCTTTCC
>NW_009611121.1:14045-45884 GCF_000690535.1 Cariama cristata | reverse complement strand
TAGGGCTTCGTAATCCTTAGCTTTACCAGGGAGGAGTGCTGAGCTTCCTCCCAGGAGATCAGGGCTGCCTCTGCCTTGGAAATGCTCCTGTCCCCCGGGCATGGCTGGCGGGCATTAGGACCCCCCCAGCCGCTAAACTGGAAATTGGCTAATCCCTAAACAGATTGTTAGCCCACGGCTCAGGCTGAGCAAGGATCAAATCCTAACCTCATCCCATATTCTGCATCTCTAAGCATTCTTTAAACCCTCAGAGTTTGGGAGGGTGCATGTAAAACACAACTGTCTTTGGGGTGATAATGTGACTGCTCCCAACCTTGATACTGACAGTTTCCGTGATAAATGTGGTGACAATCAGTTTAGAAAGGTAAAGATGGATTTAGAAATCAGAGTCTATTCTGTGAATCTGAGAGGTGAAGTGTTCAATAGTCATAAAAGGTAACAGATGGTACAACTCCTTGTACTGGGATGCCCTTGAGACTAGGAACTTAAGTAGGACTGGAAGTTTTCAGAAGCAACAATATCCAGACTTATAAATAGTTAAAAATACAAAATTCTGGGGGGAGACGATTCTTTTTCTTTACACTTTTTGTCACTTGGTGACATTAATCTTCATCTATTTCTTTATATTGCATACACATCTGGAAACAAAGTTTTATCCGTATCTGAAATTTAGCAGCCTTGCAAGATCTCTGAGAAATGTAACGGCATCAAAGAGCATTGACTAAAATCAGCATGGGAAAAGTTTACTGTTGTGTTATTCCAATATGCTTGTTTCCTTTCTCTGGATGCCAAGACAATGAATCAAGTGTGTAACATGGAAAAATATTACCTGAGTCAGCTAAAAAGATAAAATCATGTAATCTATGATGCAAAGTAAAAGTCTTATTTATTGATATAAAATATGAATATTTTTCAATTTGGAGAAGAAGTTTCTACATAATTTTGAATGACCAGAAAAAGGGGAAATACTGTATTTCTTGTTTTCTATCAATCAGAAGTGTAGAAGGTGTGAAACTAGCACTTGAACAAGAAAAGGGAGAAGAATTTCTAGTGTCAAAAATGTGAAACTGCTAAACATGAAAAATGGGTCTAAAGTCTCACCTATCTGAGAGGAGCTAACGAGAAACCACTGGAACTATCTGTTGCAACCTAAGGATAAAGATTCTGCTGGGGCTCCAGGTTAGGTACGGAGAGGTCTCTGTGGGGTACAGCTGACCTGTCACCACACATACGTGGGAGCTCATGTCAATCTGACATGCAAAGGCAGATGAATGTGGGAAAAAACCCAAAAACCCACATCTTTTGGCAAAAACTTGACCAAACCATGCCTTTGCTACTACTGAAAAATAGTCCAGGACAGGCTTCTGGCAGTGAGGCCAAACAACCCAACACATTCGCTTCCAAATGCCTCATCTCTTGTCCCCATTGAAGCGGGGGGTGGCTATACCCAACCCACCCCCCGGGCCTGTGTCCTGGCCCCTGCTGAGCTCCCAGCCATACCCGTGCTGCTGGGCACAGGCCAAAGCCGCCCCAGGAAGGGTGCAGACACCGCGGGTGACCAGGGGCTTGGGCCTCTGCCCTAAGACTCGCTGTATTTGTTAGTGCAGACCCTGCCCCAGAGAGCCTGACGGAGCAGCACTGTGTCCCTAAAGCGTCTTCTCCACACGTGTTCACACTCTGCCCACCCACCTCTCCTCTCGTGTCTTCTTTATGTTTCTCCTCAACTTTTAGTTAATCTAAATTGTGCTGGGGACATTTTTGGGGTGGAATTATAGTCCATATTGTGGAAGTGGGGCATCGGACAGTGAGTGCCAGCAGCTACTGCTTCATGCCTTGTTCAGTCTCCAAGGATTTCATTGAGCTTTCTGCCTGGGAGCTTCCAGTTTTGCAGTTCAAGGTCTAAGGCTGCTCTTGTCTATAGATATAAATAAATTGTATATGTGATCTGCTGGCTGGCTGGCTGTTTGGCTGACCAACTGTGTCTGTTCACAGCAAGAGGAGACTTTGGTATCCAGGGTGCTGCTTGAATCCTCTCTATCTCTTCCACCACTTCAATAAAAATATGGGTTAAATTCTGTAGAATTTTCCCAGGTAATCAACTAACTATGTCATGTGCTGAGAAACATCTTAGAATTCAGATATTCTGAATGTTCTGCATATTTCTGTATTCTGAACGATTCTGTGTTGAGGTAATTATTCATTCTTTTTGCTAATACTGTTGCATACTACAAATATTTCCCATGCATATGCTAAGTGATGTTCATGAGAAAATGTCTTTTCCTTGAATGCAACGTGTACAACAGAGGTGCCGAAATGCTCTGCTGGGGTAGACTGCACACACGGAGGAGTAAATGAAAACACAGAAAATTTCTTGCACAGCACTTGACATCCTTGTGGTGTTTGTTTTTTTTTTTTTTTCCTCTTCCTGAAAGCAGAGGCTTTCACATGTGTGGTTCCTGCTCTGAACAGTCCTGCCTCATTACTTCTCGGTTTCACTTCGGATAAATCCAGATCAACTGCCCACTGCCTGCAGCTGCATAATTCCATGGGATCTTCTGGTTTTAGAGCTCTAAGTTGAAGCGTTGATCTATAAATCTGACCAAGAAGTCTCCAGAAGGCCAGTGTGGAATAAATAGCAACAATTTAATGTTCTCCCTTTGTTTCATTATTAGTAGATGGCCTGATTCTGCACTTTCAGTGAGATTAATTCGACACTGACATAACTCGGAAGTAGTTACATTTTTATGGACTGATGATAAAGTTGGATGGACACCAATGTCAGACTGACATCACAGGTTTAAAGATGGACATAAGAGGCATAAACCAAGAGTTATATACTGGTTTGTGGTTTCCCCGATAAGGTCTATCTGTATGTGACCCCACTCTGCCCTTGCTCTGAGTCAATTATAATCCACCTAAGTGAATTAGCCATAGCCTATATATTATCTCATGTCTCTGGCTTGGTAGCTGGGGCTCAGTGTTGCGTCATCTACAATCACAAGCTTTGGCATCACCTTGGAGAGCAGAGGGCAAAAGACGTGCTTCTTTTTGTGCCTGCAAGGGACCATCCCCCTGGCACCGGCCTCCTTCGGCAGGGAGTAGTTCTATGCAGCTGGAAACTGCAGTCACTAAAAATAGTCAGGAAGGTTAAAAAAGGTAAGAGTGGTGAAAAGCATTTAATGTGTGATAAAGTAAGTGATTTTATAACTGATTTTATTACTTGAAGTTCAAACATTATTTTCACTAGTCTTTGTCTGGTGTAAATGAAGATGAAAGAAGTTGGACAAGGGGAGACTTGAGTACTGCAGGATGCTTCAGGGATCACATCTTTAAGGGTTATTAAACACAATTTGCTTTTGTCAGATTCCAATTTGTCTGTGTTTTAGTAAATCCTAGAAACTTGAGTTCTGACATTTTGTATATCCCTATTAATTATTCATTCCTGAGAATCTGTACTTGTTTGACCTTAAGAATTATTGCCTGTTTACATTGACGAAGACCCAGTAAGACTTGTCATATTGTCCTTCACAAAAAAAAAAAAA
Source organism: Cariama cristata (assembly GCF_000690535.1). Taxonomy (NCBI): domain Eukaryota; kingdom Metazoa; phylum Chordata; class Aves; order Cariamiformes; family Cariamidae; genus Cariama; species Cariama cristata. Next base: position 42,342 of record NW_009611121.1, on the reverse strand, counting down.
ATTATCAGAGTCTTTCTCCCCACGTAAATGAGGAAATAAAACAACCTGGGCTGGGTCAATGGTTTTAATACTGGTGGGAAACTCTTAACGTGCTGCAGAGGCAGCATCTAAGGAATCTGCTGAGATAGCTGGATCTGCAGTTCTAGGTTAAACTTAGGGATACAGGGCCACACTTTATCAGCATTACGTGGGATGAACTGACCCCTGCGCAGAATGCCACCAGAGGACTCATACATCACCTATGTCTCACAAAGCGTCCTAGGTGGGACTTTGGTGGCACACGAGGCTAATGCGGATACTCTTCTCAGAAGCTAAGTTTTAACTACTATGAGTAAGGTTAATACGTCTCTCTTTGTATACACTTTTTTTTTTATTGAGACAAACTTCTACTGAACTCAACATGATATTGAGCGTGTTGCACAAACCCCACTGACTTCAGCAGTTCCAGGGCAGAGCTGGCTGCAGATTTCCAGCTAGAACGAGATTTTGCTAGAAAATCCCACCTCCGTGAAGCGTTTCACAAAAATAATTTGCTTTTGGTGCTGTCAGTGATTTTTGCTCAGACTGCACGGAAGCCTGGCCTTCCCAGGAACCAAATTTTGGTGGCAGCCTTACTGCTTAGATTACCATGGAATTGACAAGCCCAAGGCTTCCAGGGTTTGCAACGTTTGGGCAGCCCAATCACCTAACCTTCCTACAGCTGATGAGGGAGTAAGCCTAGCACTGAGAGGTCCTGGGCTCTGCACCTCTAGCCAGGGCTCACACCTTGTCTCTACAGCAGGATTCTGGGACACAATTTTCACAGAAGCCAGGGCTTCAGGGATTCTGGCGTTTCTGTCACTGGACTGAGAGCAAATCATGGTCTTCACAGCTCCAGCCTTCCTGTGATGCAGTGGTGAAGGCAGCCTGCAAGCAAGTTAGTTCTTCATGGTCTTTGGTTTGGGGCTGGGTATGACTGAAGAACTCATGGGATGTTTGACTTTCCTAGAAACAGCTTAGAGTTCGTCTGATGAAAGACTACTACTCCTTTACCTCAAAGAAAATATCTGACTGAAATATGTACATTTTTCTGAAATGAATTATTTTTACAGTTTTCCCCTCACAGTATCAACATTGACAGTTTTCATTTCAGATCAGGAAAAAACCCCTCAATTAGATCATAGAGATTTTTCTCATAGAAAAGTTTATGACGGTATTCAGAACTACATCACTGAGGTTCATCACCACTTGTCTCCTTCTCCTTGAATGGCCAATGAGACATTCAAGCTCAGCACTGCACTACAGATACGAATGATCCCAACTTCCCAAAGGGGAATGGGAGACAAGGGCTAATCAGTGAGCTCAGGAGGTATAAAGTCCCCACCATGATCACATATTTCTTCCTCTGTAAATCTGTGACTCCGTTGTCTGTGAAAATAATTTTAGTGTGAACTAATTCAAAACTAATACAGGTGAAAAACATATAATTTTTCTTGGAAATAAAGATCTCAGTTGTTGTTATTTCATTACTTGCTGGTGGACAAGTATCTACGTAATAGATAGCTTTTTTTTTTTTTTTTTTGGCCTATCTTGGAAATAGGAGCTGGATTAGAGGACCGGCTTGGCTATTGCCTTTCCTAAAACTGGGTTATGACACGAGGGGAAAGCTGTGTTGATGTTGTTGTCAGACTGTACTTGTTCTTTGGATTTGTTTATCATTTCTCAATCTAGAAAGTGTATGTGTTTGGAGAGATGCTATGAACTTCCCAAAGAGAGCGGAGAGCAGTACTGCTGCAGAGATTGTAATTCAGGAAAAGAACAGAAACAGGGGCTGGGCTAAAAGGACTGAGAAGCAGAAGGTAGCAGATTTTTCTACCTTGTTAGCTATCAGCAGAGAATCTTGCACAGCTCTAAATTAAATATGAACATCTTGACTTCTGTAAGGGCTTTGACACAGTCCCATACAGCATACTTGTTGCTAAATTCAAGAGAAATGGGTTTGGTGGACGGACCATTCAATGGATAAGGAATTGGCTGGATGACCACATCCATAGAGTTTACAGTCAATGGCTCAATGTCCAAACGGAGAACAGTTACAATGGTGTCCTTCAGGGGTCCATATTGGGACAAGTACTGTTCAATAACTTTATTAACTACATGGACAGTGGGATCGAGTGCACCCTCAGCAAGTTTGCTGATGACACCAAGCTGTGTGGTGAAGTTGATATGCTTGAGGGAAGGGATGCCATCCAGAGGGAAGAGACAGGCTGGAGGAGTGAGGCCTTGTAAACCTCATGAAGTTCAACAAAGCCAAGTGCAAGATCTTGTACCTGGGGCAATCCCCAGTATCAATATAGGCTGGGGGATGTATGGATTGAGAGCAGCCCTGAGGAGAAGGACTTGGGGATATTGGTAGCTGAAAAATTAGACATGACCCAGCAATGTGCGCTGGCAACCCAGAAAGCCAACTGTGCCCTGGGTTGCATCCCAAGCTGCATTGACCACCGGTTGAGCAAGGGGATTGTGCCCCTCTGCCCTGCTCTGGTGAGACCCCCCTGCAGTACTGCCTTCAGCTCTGGGGTCCTCAGCACAAGAAGGACATGGACCTGTTGGAGCGAGTCCAGAGGAGGCCACGAAGATGTTCCGAGGGATGGAGCACCTCGTGTGAGGACAGGCTGAGAGAGTTGGGGTTGTTCAGCCTGGAGAAGTGAAGGCTCTGGAGAAACTTTACTGCAGCCTTTCAATACTTAATGGGGGCTTATAAGAATGATGGAGAAAGACTTTTTATCAAGACCTGTAGTGACAGGACAAGGGGTAACAGTTTTAAACTGAAAGAGGGTGGATTTAGACTAGATATAAGGAAGAAATTTTTGACGATGCGGGTGGTGAGACACTGGCACAGGTTGCCCAGAGAAGCTGTGGATGCCCCAGCATTGGAAGTGTTCAAGGTCAGGTTCAACAGGCCTTTGAGAAACCTGGTCTAGCAAAAGATGTCCTTGTCCATGGCAGGGGGCGTGGACTAGATGATCTTTAAAGGTCCCTTCTGACCCAAACCATTCTATGATTCCATGATTCCATTATTCTATTCTATGTTCTGTAATGAATGAAATGTAAAACCTCAGCCATTCTGAAGACAAAATTCCCATTTAAACATACTATTGAATTATGATGAAGATTCTGAAATTTTTTCATCAGGATAAGTATTTTCATTATCCTGCCTGTGTTTTAAGGAACGCAGTGGATGCAGGCTGGAAGGTTGCAGAGCACAGTATAAAGGCCCCATCCTACCCTCTGATGTTTGGGAAAGAGGTCCTGGAAAACTGGTAAAACATTCTGCTTGAATTGGTCTACCATAGTCATTCTCACAGCAGCTGCAGATTTGGCTTCCATTTCATGGGCTATTGCTTCCTATGCTCGAAATGAAGATCATAGTTTTTAAGCTCAAACAGTCTGAAATCTCAAGGTTTCATCTTGGTTTCAGCATCTAAGATGCTGACCCATATTTTTTTTTCATTTTCTGACTTCATTTACTGTAAATCTTCCCCTGTGTTTTTCCATAACTGTTCTTCAGCCAAACTGCAGCTATTAAAGTATCCTTTGGCTGTCACCCTGAGTTTCTGTCTTTTTGTCTCTAACAAATTCCTCTTCCTAATGAAACTCACTCATTGCTTTTTTAATGTGTTCTGGTTACATCCTGGTTCCTTCTTCCAGCCTTTGGGTCTCCTCAAGGGTCACCACCCCACATAATCTCAGTAAAGAACAAGACGCATTGGTCCCTTTTCTGGCTGTCGTATGTCAGCAAGGTATATATTTTGATAAAGTTCAGAATGAGAAAAAAACTTCATACTGACACTTGGCTGCTGTCTAGATTGATGGGAAAGCTGTGATAACAGACTGCCTAAGGCACTGCCAAGCAGAAACTAACTGACTTTGTTTACCCAGTGGCAAAAAAAACCCCAAAACCCACATGCCCAGGCCACCAGCTTTCCAAGGCATGAGAGGGTAGGTGATAATCTGCTGTGAGCAAGACTGAAACTCCCTCCTGATTGAGTTAAGGACTAGGAAAACCTTCTGAGGTGAATGATGTGGTGAAGAGGAAGGCTTGAAACTAGGAGATGGTGTACAGAAGGAAGCAAGGTCCCCAGGATCCATGAGATGAGTGAAAGATGGATCAACTGCCAGGAGATTGTGACCATGCTGCACCCTGTCAGCTGTGCCATGGAGGTTACCTTTGGAGCTGAGATAAACATAGACATATACATGACTTTCTTTTCATTGCCTGTTTATCTATCAGCTTCTGTAAACAAATACTGTGAGAGGCTAAGCAAATGCCTGGGACTCAGGGCTAATGCTCTGGCTCTTTGGTCATCTTCAGCCAACCAGGGGATTGAGGCCACTGCACTCAGTGAACCCTATCAGTGACTGCAATGAGCTGCTTTCCCTCCTGAAATGACAGACAGACAGTTTTCCCCTGCTACAATTCACTTGTTTGCTGAACATTCCTGTTCAACAATTTTAATCTTTTTAGTATTAAGTGATGACAATAATACTAAATTCTTCTTTGTCTGATGAAAGTCAAACCACTCTATTTAGGTATTAAAAGCTGCACAAAAAGGCACAAGGCAAAAAAATTTCCTTAAATACGTTAGTGTCCCTAGGAATAGGTAATGGGCATTTCCATATTTTCAGTCCAAGACAGCAGGCCGTGTTCTGTGTCACAGATATGTGCTCTGCGGCACCAGTGCATCCAGTAACAGGCTGGACCAGATAGTGGGGACACCAGGACACGTGCAGCCCCTAGACAGACCATGTTCCAGTGAATGCCACCTTGCAGCTGGGAAGAAAGTTGTTCTGCCAAAAGGCAGCTGGGGCTTCAGGTGCTAAGGCTGATCCTGATTCTCATTGTGCTAAAGTGAATTGGGAGAGATTTCCAGACAGAAAGGTAGAGGTATGACAAAAAGGTACAGCCTGTATACTGAGAACCAAGAGACTCAGCTCATATAGGTACCTTTATACTAGTAAATAAAGCAGAGCCTCATTTAGAGAGTGTTGGTGCAGCTAAAGGGTCACAAGGGAGGAATCCTGGATTTCTGTGGGGTAATTTGGGAGGATGTCCTCAGCTGCCTTTAAATGGGCTTTTGAATTGAGTGGAAAGAGGGCATGACTTCTGCTTGGGGAAAGATCCCCGTTACTGAAGACAGCTACGAGCTGAGGATGGATTTTCTGTGACTGCAGGTGGTGAGCAGGGAGGAGAGTGGTAGGAAACGCTCTGAGACTGAGGGCAGGGCTGTGAGCTGTGCAGAGGATTGGAAGCAAGCCAAGGGCTTCCTGAGAGAAAAGATGGGTCTGTGGGTTTGTACCTGAGCATCGGGCTGTGGCTGATAGGGGGGTCAAAATAAAACAAGCTAGACTGATTAGATTATGAAATTAGGTTGCAGCAGGTCTAATTTTTATTTTGAACTTGCTGTACGATTAGTGCCAACTCATCTAATTTCTCAGGACATCAGTTTTTCCATCTGTGATATGAGGATGAAGTTACCACTGTCAGTAAATTGCACAATGTAAGTGCAACGTGATACCTACCCCCAGTGCCTCATGGACAGATTTTTATTTAGATACTCCACTACCTTTGAAATCACATTGAATAGGTGATTCGAAAGCTTTGCCGTAAATCTGAATATTGCTGACACATTAAGAAGAATGAGGTGATCACAGGATGAACTGCATTAGCAGAAGAAGTATGTTTAAAACTGGGATAAATGAGTTCAAACTGCAGTGGTATGAAGGTATTCTTATTTAGGCCTTCTGCCAAAACGTGACGCATTCACATTTTTATCCTTTTCATGGATTTTCTTGGAACATAAACAACATATATATTATTGTTACAACTTTGCAAAAGTAAGTTACTCAAATACAATTTGACTATTGTTGAAGAACTGCATAGATAAGATTTGTCATAGAGGAAGTAATTTTGTGAATGTAAAATGGAAAAAAGGGAGAGCTGTGTGAGGCATCCATCATAGGCTACATTTTCTGCTTGCTCACAACAAACAGATCAAAGGGGAAGCATTTATTTTGCAGAAGACTGTGCACTGATTTCAGGATAGTCTTTGTACCAGCAATGGATGTCACCCTCCAGAATTTCTCTAATTCTTCTACCAACTTCATAATTTCAGGAGTTGAGTATGTCTTTGTAACATGGGGTAAAAGAAGACTCAGACAAGTGCAGCTTAGCCTTTTCCGAATAAGCCATTCACGAGTTTTGTGGAAAAAAGGCTATGCGATTGGCCCTAAAAGAGAGCTGAATTGCAACTTCAGTTTCAGTGCTATAATACAAACCATGCATTTTAATGTGCACGTCGTGCTTGCAGCAGTACGATAATACAGAAGCATAACAATTACATCAGTAGAATGAACACATTTCTAATGGTATTTGTGTTATATGGATATATGGCTGTTGGCCTGTACGCTGATACTTTCATTGCTGCCATATACATGCAATCTACTTATGGTTAAGGTTGCCAGGCAAGTAATTACCAGAATGGAGTGCTAAGCAAGCAGTCCCGGTGTCAAAGAATCTGACCTTGTGAAGATAATGAGACAAGGAGAATTCAGAACAGATGAAAGCCAAGAGCACCTACTTAATCTACTGACAGCCAGAGAACACCTTCATGCTCAATCAGTTCCTGCTAATGAGACAAGATGGGGCAAGATGGTAAAACAGCAGTAACGGGCAAACTTTTTTTCAGCTTAATGATCTATAACTTAGTTAGATAAAATTGTCTTTTAAAGCAGGCAGTAACGTAACTATGAACGGAGAAATACAAAGAATGTATTTAATACCCTTAAGGTTTGTTTACATTATAATAGGGAATGATTAATGGGTGGGGAAATATACCCTGTGGTGTGGCTGGGGGAAGCTTAATCCATTTAACTTATCAAAGGGAAGGCAAAAGGGTAAGGTGATCGCTCTCTGAGACTCCACATCAGGAGAGGAACACGGTAATGGAGGGCTTTTCAGCCCAGCCAGCAGACACAGCCTACGCTGTCTGGAAGCTGAAATCAGAGAAATTCAGGTGAGAAATGGTGAGGTTTTATCCATGAGGGTAATTTCTTACTCAGCATCGGGGGGGGGGGGGGGGGCGCTCCTTCCCTTTCAATGAAAACCTGATTTCTTTGAAATTAAGACTGGATGTTTTTTTGAAAAGTATATGTGCTTTTTTAATGTGTTTGTGAAGACCTGGTGGTCCAGGGGTCATTCTGAAGGGATCTAGGAAAGGTATCTAAGAAGTGCAAGTCGATTGTCAGTGGGCCTGAAGTCCCCATACAGCATCTTCAAACCTACTGGAAAGTTTAAGGGTATGCAAATTGTAAAATGCTGAAAACTAATGGACTGACTAAATTGACTCTTGGACTTGGATCAAGAATTAATGTAGGGGAATGTTAAAGTCTCTCTTACACGGAATATCAGACTAAACAATCACTCTGGTCTATTCTCATTTTGCAGTCTATAAATAGGACTAGTATTGTGGAGCCAGACTGAGATTAGGAAATTCTGGCATATGCTGTAGATTACTTCTTCCAGTGCATGTTAGCTAGGCAGTCTTATGAGGTGTTTGCAGGATAGCTAGCTGATTTTCTAAATTACCTTTTCGCAGTCTCCTTTTTCTTGCCATTTTAAAACTACACAGGAATTACAAAGTATTTCTGATGCTTACACAAAGTTGAGGCATCGTTCTTTCCATTCTCTATTGAAAACATCTGCATTTATTCTCCTAAAGCCACAGCTTGGTGAGAAGGTGGCATGGGGAGGGAACAGACTGGAAAAGAGTTGCCTGAATCTTACTTGAAACTCCAGCCAAAATCATAATTAACAAAGGTCCTGGGCAGGTTGGTGGCAGAGAAGAAATACAAGGTTGACACTTGAGTCGCTGTTTGAAATCCTCTTCTTTTACTGTTTATAACAAAGAAGTTAAGCCACCCAGCCCCGAGCAGACCCCCTGAAAAGCACAGATCGGAGTTTCTGAGAGGTGTTTTCCCATCCCAGCCCTCCGGGAGCAAAGGGGAGGGCACTGTCCTCTTCTGCGGCTCCGGTGGGGAGGGGGCTGAGAGATTACAGAGCCGTGCTTTTCCCAGCCCCGCTTCCCTTCAGAGCTGTCTCTGCTCCACAGACAAAGGCCTTTCAGCACCTGGCACTGAAGTTCAGACCCACCTCTTCAGTTGGAGGAAAGGACAAGTCCTTGCCTCTGGACAGAAGTCCTGCTCTGTCTGTACTGGGAGAGAACTGGGGCATAACTCCAGAGGCCCAGGCCATGACGAGAGGACCAGGGGCACCCGGGGATCTTCGGGATCAGTTTCTCTGGCCAGCCCAGAGTTTCATCCAGCAGTTTCTGTGCTGACCCATGACGAAGCTGGTTGGCCCTTTTAAAAAAAAAAAAAAAAAAACAAAAACCGAAACAAACAACAAACACCTAGTCTTAATTTAGTGGCCCAGAGCAACCAGACCACTTAGGGGACTTGGCTTGCTCTTAATTGAGAAGAAAAACTAACGGTAATTCCTAAATGCAAGTCACTCCTGGAGCTCGAATGAACTGTCACTCCTACGGCAATGCTCTTCTCCTTTTCCTACCTCCTCTAATAAGCAACGGAATACTTAGCGAAGTTGAGACCTCTCCCAGATGGTGCGTTACGCTGACTAATTTACAGACCTGTCAGATCTTGCACGTTGCCACAAAGACACATGTTCCTAGCTGCTGTTTTGGCTTCTTCAGGCTTGCCCTATCCCTTGGAGGTTCGTGATGGGGCATGGTGGCCCGTCTCCGGCTGCGGCTCGGGGTGCCTAGTGCCCCAGCTTCCTGGGGCTGAGGGTTGGTGGCCCCAGAAGGCTTGCTGGGCAAGCTCACCGAGTGGGAGGGCAGCTGCAGAGCCCCAGGGAAGTGCTGCTGTTGCGGGTTTGCCCTCAGAAGACCTTCATTAGAAGCCACATCTTTCAGCCACAGCTTCGTGCTGTGGACCTTTTTACATCCGCTTTGCACAGTCTCCCATGTGTCCAGAGAGGAGATAGTAGAAAGATCTGGAGGTAGTGCTTCTCTTCCTAACCTATCAAAACTGAGGACTGAAGCTCTTGGTGCTATAATTTTAGCCTAGAGCTGTTCACTAAACTGTAAGTTAAAGTTTTTTTGATTGGGCAGCTTAAAAGTAAGGTCATGCAAGTTTATGTGAAGGTTTTTTCAGAAAAATATATCCTTTGCTCTATTCAGTTTGTTCTGCCTTTTTTTCCTCTTCTGTCCAGTTCTGCTCCGGATCCATCCAACACAGCTGCTGTGGGCACCACTGCCTCAGAGCTTCAAAGGGGTTTTTGTTGTTTTAAACTGGTAAGGGTGGAAAAGTAAGCTGCAAGGGTCCAGGCTAGCATAGCTAGAAAAGCCAGACCAATGTTTTGGTCTCACAAGCTTGTCTGCACATGAGCAAATCAGATTCAATTCATGTAAGGCGTTAGGAGCAATCCATCATTCCTATTACTTTCCTCAAACCCTCTGCTTTTGTTTGTTTGCTTGTTTGCCATTCTTACCACCATCTCTATTATTCTGGTGCTACGAGGACAGGTACCCTTGCACAGACACCCTGACTCGGCCCCAGGGAAGTTACTATTGGAAGCAACGGGATGCTCTAGATTGGTCACTGTGCACTGGCTTTTCGTCCTTTAGATTCACCCAGTCAGGAGTATCTTAGTAGTAGCATGGCCCAGCAGACTAAGCAGAGTGTTATAGCTGCGTGGTGGTGTTTCTTCCCACTGTGCACATTAAGTTGGTCAGAGCATCTTGTGACTCTGCTTCTCACCCTGCTGCACCCCGGACTCGAGACCTCACTCTCCAGACCCGCACAAAATATTGTTGTCCCCCTTCGTTATTCCCACCTCTATATCCAAGTGTCATCATTTTCTCTAACATTGAACTGAGCCCCTACAACACGTTATCGTCAGTCATCTTTCTTCAGGGTCTGTCTTCTGTAACCCACACCTCTGAGCTTAGCATATGTTTTGTGTTCTGGGATACCTGGTCTTGCATTTGACTGTCTTAAAAGCATCGCTAGCTGTGCTCGGACACTCTGATCACTGTGTTTTGCCTCTGTACATATTCACAGATTAGTGGGAGAAGAAACTACTAACAATTATTTAAACATTATTTTTGTTTTTACCTAGCTCACTGACAAATATCTTCTGTTATATACATCGTATATAATACATTGTATATCATATGAGCCTTGTATATAACTATATCTATTAAGTACATATTATGTAATAAACATTTTATATATGTATGGATATTTATACATACTTTATATATATATATATGTCTCTCCTAAAATATTCCTTTTATTTCAGTGTAATTGGGGATCTGTCTCAACTGGGACAGTACACTTTTGGCTTATGGTTTTCATTCCTTTTCCAAACTACGAGCAGCGGGTTCAGCAAACCCCAACTCTTCCCTTCCAAATGACACATAAGAGCGAATTCCTTTTGAGGCACTGAGAAGCTGCAGCTAATGAGCTGCATTTGCAGTCCGTAACTTCTCATCTCTTCCCATCTTACTGCAGATGCCCAGTGAGCATGGGGAAGGCCCACTGCTGACCCATGCTTCTGCTGACCCTTGCTTTGGTTTCCTCATCTCCAACGATGAGATAATAGCTTACCTCCTACGCAGAGCAATGTAAAAGCCAGGTATTAAGATGAGCAAGAGCTGGGAAAGTGGCATGGATTGAGAACCACTTCCACCTCACTGTCAGCAGTAGCTCAGCTGCCCGGACAAGCACCAGTTCCCACCAAGAGTGTTTTATTCACCAAAGGTCTGCTGCAAACTGGTTGTACGTCAGGTGCTTTGTTCTTGGGGTTTTTCTGGGTTTTTTTGTGTTCTGTTGTTGTTTTTTTTTTTCCCAAAACTCCAGGGGAATTCCTGGAGGGCTAAGAGCATTTTCCACTGCAGCTATTTTCTTTTAAGGTGAAAATAATCAAACAGCCGCTCACTTGTAGATCAAGTATGGATTTCTCAGCAGCTTTAGGTCCTTCTCCTGCTATCCCACCCAGGCATTGCTGTGATTTTTCTGCTTTTCACCCTCTTGGACCAGAGTCAGAGCACTGCAGTTGGCAAGTCTGGGCCTTGTTTCTAACTCTAATCCTGCATGGTGGTCCTGTCCCCACGAGGTGTCGTGACCCAAGGCGGCAAAGACATTCTGGTTTACATGATCTGATCACACCTGCCCAGCCCTGCCTTGTCCCATTCTTGTCCCATGGGTGAGCTGTCTCCCTCCCTACTGCATTGTAGGTTTTGTGATGTGAAGTCAAATGTGAATCTTGTTTAACTTTGAAAAAATGTAATTGGATGTCTCCCCTTCCATCAGTTGTTTTGCTGGGTTTTTTCCCCATTGCATTTAAAGGAGAGGAAAAAAAAGTAATTTAAGGAAGAGAGAGAAGTAATTTGCACACCCACTCGCATGCACCAGAAAAAGAAACAAAACCATCTTGCTTTCTTCAATGTTTTTCCCAACTTCAGCCTTACTTTTCTCAGTTGAAAGGGATAAAAAAATCCAAACAATGAAAGCATTTAACACCAGTATGATTTTTATTGCTGCTGTCATTGTTTTCTTAGGGAAATCATGAGCAAATGTAAGTAAATGCTGAAAACAGGCCCTCTCCTGTTATTTCAAACAACTACGGAAATAATTGCATCAAAATTACATCTGGAAATACAGAATTGTGACTTTTCTTATAACAGTTGAGCTGCTTTTGGAAAACAATAATTCCAAGGTTAGTGTAGCATAAGGCAAAGCGGTTTAAAGGGTTAGAGAAGGATCTGCCCATGTCTTTTAATTCAATTGTGCTTGGAAGACAAATTTACTCTCTCGCTGTTTTTTTCTGTTTAAGTACTTAACGATCAACTTGCAGAAATAATCTCATATTTTACAATCTTTAAAGAAACTGGAGTGTATGTGTATATACACTTATACTTTATATATATAAAAAGAAAAGGAAAAATAACCTTTTTGCATCTTGGCTTCAGATTATAGTAGATATAAACAAAGGAAGAAAAGCTGGCAGGATTTTTGTATGTCATTTTGTATGACTTTATTTTTGTAATATTTCACTTTGTGGCTGGTTAGCAGCCAAATGAAACCTGCTTGTGAAAAATAGAGAGCAACACATATTTCTTGAGACAGTCAGGAGTCACTTGAGACACGCCGGTAGCATGGCTCAGCAGGGTCGTTTTGGTTGTCATCTGCGTGAGAAGCCAATAACCTGTGGGTTTTTTTTTTTTTTTACACGTAGCTGGACTTGATACTGAAGATTTTATGTGCCAAGAAGTACTTAGAGCCCACAGATATTTTCTGTAGAGTTGCAAAAGAAGATTGTTTAATCTTAAAGACCAAAGTAGTTAGTGTTTTCCAAAGAACTGGACTATATCACAGATGGTTATTGGGAAATATTTAACCCTGTTAACAACGTACATCTATTTAGAGTATCCTCTTTGTCGTGGTATCATTGCACATTTAATATTGGATCCTTTTAAAAGCTGAAATGATCGCTAAAAAGATACATTCTGTCCTGTCGCTATGATGTACAGCTTCACAATATCGCCGAGAGGAAGGCATGGCCGCGTGCTTTGTCCTGGCAGTGTGAGAGAGGGACAAGGACGAGCTCTGTGCACCTCGGCTTGGACGTGCAGCATCTCTCCCACATGCTGGGTGTGCTCCCTTGGGTGCAAGAGCTGCTCGGGTGGGAAAGCAGCAGCCCTGTGCGTGGGGAGGCTTCTCTCCCCTTTCCCGGAGAAAGCAGGGTGTGGATATGGCCCACGCGGCCGGTGCTCTGTGCGTCTGGCTGGTGTCTGTCACCCACTGGCTCGGGGGTGATGTTAACTTTCCATTAACTCCTTTCTGAGCTGCGGATCCAAAGGGCCCAGACGTTGCTGTGCCGCAGCACGCGTCCGTGAGGTGACACAGCAAAAGGGGAACAAAAGCAGGTGAGACCCAGCCAACGCTGAGAGCGGCAAAAAGGTGAAGGGATTCAGAGCAGGAAGGGGCCTGACTTGACAAGAAACGGGTAATGATTGAAACGGCTGTTTCTGCTCCGAAGTTTTGGGCTCCCTGTGTTTCAGACAGCTGGGGTTTCCCTCGTTGCAGTAACACCACTTCAGCTCACTGATCCACACTGAACTGAAGAAGCACCCACATCCCCCAGCTCTGCGCATCCCAGGGCAGGGGTGCTTTTGGGCCTAGCCTTGCCGATAAGAAATGCTGCTGATTAGCACAGCTGAGGTAGTGATGCAGATGAGAAACAGGTGGATGGGCAGAGGAGAGAAACCAATTTCTCAGGCAAAAAGGGCAGCTTGACCTAAGGAAATCTGAATGCGATGAGAGGGGGAACTGATAAACCAAAAGTGAGACTCTCACTAGTACTATTGTATGAGCTCGTAAATCTGCATGCTTGCTAACTCCTTGCAGTGCAACTGAAGACTGATAAGGAGGAATAGGGAGGAACTGGGGAGCCAGTACCGAGGGGTGAAGTGGAAGAAGATCCTCTGTCAGCAGCTTATGCCACCCTGTCCTTCTCCGCACTGTTGACCCTCACCAAACCTGCATTTTCCCATTATCAGGTAGCCCTGGGAGGGAGCATAGCTCAAACCCCGCTGGGTGTGAGCCCGATCCAGGGTGAGAAGTGGGGTGCTGGGGCAGTCAGATGCACACACTGCAGGATGCCTGTCAGTCGGGGCCGTGGGGATGAGGCCCAGACAGAGTGAAATTCAGCCTCCTGACAGCTGATGTGGGGCTACAACAGACACCAAAAGTAATTGCAAGGTGCAACTTTGTGGAAGAAAATGATCTAAGGCTGAGTGAGGCACAAACTGTCACACGGAGACTAACAGCAGTAGCATCAGCTGTCCTGCTGTACAGCTCCCTTCCAAAAACCTTACCTCAAATTCTGTCAATTTTTTTAAAAACCCCTACAACAGATAGTATAAATTGGGAGGTAGGTTCCGGGCAAATCTGAGTTCATCTGCTGGAGGCTGAATCGTAGCTGAAAGACTGTCAGCTGAAGAAATCGGTGGAAGAAAACTTGACAGAGAGGCAGAACGACCTGCTCATGTGGAGAGAGGTCCTGGGTGGTGGTGGGAAGGGAAAAGCAACCCTCAGACTTGCCAAGTACAAGACAGACTTGAAAACCAGGGGAAGCTCCTATTTGGTGCTATTTTACTGACAAAACAGATGTATCAATGTTCAGTAACAACAGAAACAGTTGTATGATTATAGATTGGCGTAGTTTAAATATACTTTTCATAGAAGAACTTGGATTAGTGTGTTGTTCAGTTCAATTTCTCTTTCTTCTTATCCGTTGACCTCCTTCTGTATCGCCTCGTGGCACGTTTCACCTTAGTAAGACTGATTTCAAACAAATTGAATAAAAGACTCCGATTTACATTAAGTGAGCAAATAGTCTAAGTCCAGGGTTCTTCCATGATGTCTAAAGGGCTGGGCAACTAACTCATTTAAGGACCAACATTTTAGGTTAAAGATCCTTCACAGCCAAAATCTTCACAGTTTTCTAAGTCCGCATTTTCCAGGTGTAAATTTCTGCCATCACACAAAGAAGAACTGAACTACAGTATTGGGTTTCCCTACTAACAGTTTAGATTTGGAGTTACTGTTTGACTACCTCAGAATAGGAAGACAGAGACGAAGATGACAAGATCTGGGTAGTGAATACAGAGTGATGATCTAACTTTAGATAATGTTCAGGTCTGCAGTTCTGGTTTGGGAAACTTGGCCGATGTGCATCTTTTCTAGATGTGCTCAGACTGGGAATTTTGGATAAAAATACAGAACACGTAACTTCTTGTTAGGAATCTGTTAAACCTTATGGCTCTTGATCCATTGCAGTTTTGTTTAAAATAGAAGCGTACATAAAGGCAACAGTTATATGCAAACAAAAAAAATTAGGGTTTTTCAAAGCAATGAATCTGAATTGAATTTAAAAATATCCATGAACAAGTTGACACGATTTTCAGAGAAGTCTCCCATGTTCTCTGAATGTTTATCCTTTCTCTAATCCCTGGAAGAGTGGCTGCAGACTGTATATATTTTATTTTCAAAATGTGATGAGACCAAGAAGTTTAGATGTAGAATAGCTATTTAGAATAGCTTTCAAATTCAACACATTTGTATGCTTCATACAAAACAAAGAGTCCTTGGATCAGTAAGAGGGAGCTAAAACAGGAGAAAGGGATAGCTTATGTTTTTGGTGAAGAACTGAAACTGAGCAACACTGTTCTCTCTGATATTTTTGAGCTTACCACATCTTCCTGTGTGTTGTCTGCCTTGATAGATAGCAGGATGACAGATGACATCTGCCTGCAACTGAACACAATGGTAAAACACACAGATGCACTCAGGAAGGAACCATTGTCCCAGTGATGCACCAGCCCTAGAAAACCTTAAAAACAACCTCAACCCAAACCCTGGGGCTGAAACTAAAGCTTTAAAAAAAATTTTGCTGAAATATCTTCAATTATAGAAATCTTATATTTGTATAAGATAATTCATGAATTTTTTGTCTGACAATTAGATGTGCTGGAATGACTGGATGCCTTGCCAAAGATTTAGCATAGTCTTTTTTACATCTATTGGTTTAAGTGTTTCACAACCTTTTTCTACCTGAGCTTCATTATCACTACTTGTTTTCCCTCACTACTTTTCTCCCCTGGACCATTGCAACTGGTTTTTTCTCCATTTCTTGCACTTCAGCCTTACACATTCTTGCTGTCTTGCCTCATTGTTTATCATGACATATATTTTCTGTCCTCCTTTTTGACTATGTTCTCAAAGCAAAAAAACTCCAACAAACCAAACTCACCCCAAACCAACACCTTTTCAGTCATCAGAAATCTCTATCCACTCAATGAAAGTAGCTGTAACGTTACTGCTTTTGAATGGTGATAGGGCAGTTCCTAGGGAATAATGTTTAGTGAATAAATGAATCTTGTACCATCCCAAGCTTTTCATAATCAAGATGTATACTGCCAAATATATGAAATCAAATGGATATATTTTCCACATGGAACAAACTTTCTCTTTAATGGCCCATTTGGAGTCCTATGGCACTAACAGAACTCGCATTATTGAATTATTACAGATGCCAACCTCATAATGAAATGATTATCATGGACTAGATGGAGGGAGACAGACTACACGCACCTTCTTCTTTTAGTCCTATTTTCTATGATTATACAACCTGTGCAAATCAGGTAGAACTTTATTAAACCTAGGGAAGAACACATAAGGTTTCTATGCAAATTTTGATCCAAGTGCAAGATTTATGCTATTATATACGTCATAATTTCTCTGGAAATAGAACAAAGTGTCTCACAGGTTGGAAAGGACACTTGGAGGTCAGCTAGTCCAACCTGTTTCTTAAAGCATTTTCCAAGAAGTAAATAAAAAGACTTGTTGCTGTTTTCTTGGTGATCCAGGCAAATATAAAAAAACCACAACCCACTAAGTGGTTAATTCGTTATTTAGATTAATCTCTTATAGCTATGAGGCAAACCTTAATTATAGCATCACTCCATTAGACCTGGGCACACCTCAAGCAGATTGAGAAAACTTCTTCAGATTTTATAGGCATTCATGAATGAATATCAAAGTTAAAACTGAATAAATATTATGTGATAGCATTTGTCAAAATGTTAACCCCTTTCTTTGCCCATGACTGGTTTGTGATCTGATTTGCATCTGCACAAGTGTATTTGTTATTCAGGAACATTCATTTTCATCTGCACATATGTATTTGTTATTCAGGAATATTCATCAAATAGTTCATACAAACAATTCTCTTAAACTATCTTGTGCTGTGTGGTTGATTTACATCACCTGGTATTGCAAACATTCTCGATTGCATGACCGAAAACCAAAGGTAGAAAAACACCACATGGCAAAGAAAACATAATGCCACGTAGTATAGTAAATTAACGAAGTCAGGGATTATGAGACAAGACTGCAACACACAATATTTGTTCAAACATCTAAGACTTCCAAACTGCTCTTGAGCTAATCTTTGTAGAACATCTTTGCCATGCCTGAGGACAGAAATGTTTGTCAGTTACCTAACCCAAATCTCAGATTTGCCACTCTAGGTTGCATGTGATGGAGTTTTTAAAGATATTTGAAAATTCTCTTACAGGACTGGTTAAAATTGAGAACAGAAGGAAAAAACCTAATCCTAATTTTCAAATAGATGTCCCAAAGAATTTTACAGTAAAACTCCCAAAGGCTTTGGCTCCTTGCTGAGTGAAGACTCTTAAGAATGTTGAGAGTTTCTTGTCTTTCTACAAAATAACCCAGTGACTTAAACCCCATATGTTCTCATGAAAGCAGCAGCACAGCATTAATGGGTCTAAACTGACCTCAAGTAATTCTAAAAGTTTCCAGTTACCTAACTATTCTCTTTTGTTTTTATCACGAAAAAATCCATGTGCCATGGTTGTTTAAAAATGTGAGACTCCTGATTGAGCTATTAGAAGTCAGTAACAATTCATAGTGAACTTGAAAAAAAATCTGTAGAGGTTTGGTTTTACAAATTCTTCAGAACATTAATTTCACATCCTGTTCTTTAAAATGTGTTCCCTTTTGTGGCGATAATTATTGAAGATGTGAGTGAATCAGGGTCTGAATCATTTAAGGCCTCTACATCCATGAATAATGTTCACCAGTGACTATTTCTCAGCTCCATATTTATGCAGTAATTCCAACAATGAAGTCTTGTTGTGTTTCAAGAAAATAAACATTAAAGTAAACAGCTTGTTCTGTATTGAGATGATTAGAGGAGGTATTCAACGAAGACTAGACTTCTGTCAGTCCAGTTAGGAGTTTATTAGCCAAAGCTGTCACAATAACAATGGATACAGGCTGTTCAACTTTCCTGGGATTTACAGGTGAATTCAGGCCATTCGTCACTTTTGTTGGCACTGTAAATCTGCAGCATTAGGAAGGAGTGGAAAGAGATAAGCATGCTACAAATAGTACAAATAAAGATGGAGGGGATCACTTTAACTCCCTAATTCTTCCTGTATGAAAATCTTGCTCCTCTCA
This sequence comes from Cariama cristata, assembly GCF_000690535.1. NCBI lineage: Eukaryota > Metazoa > Chordata > Aves > Cariamiformes > Cariamidae > Cariama > Cariama cristata. The sequence continues at coordinate 24,228 of NW_009611121.1, read as the reverse complement.
TGCTGGAATCTCAAAGATAAGATGAAAAAAAAACCCATTGAATTTCCTTTCCCAACCATACTGTGTACACTTTCTTATGCATGCAGGACATCCTCTGAATCCCTCAAGTTTGTACACCCTGTGGCCTTCTGTTGAGCTCTTCGAATGGTGGAGTTCAACATCAGTGTGAACACCAGAGAAACTGAGGAACTTGCACAATAAACTAGTTCTTGAAGAGTGTGTGTGATTTTTAACAACTGTAATATATACTGTGAACACTTCCCAGTTTGGAAATGACTTGTGGAAGAAGCTGTGTTGAAATTTGTGTTTCAGTTGCAGTTTGAGTAGATCTACTCCTCTGCAGGCTTGGATTGAGTACAGTTGGACATATTCCTTCATCTTGAGTACATTCCTCTTCTTTTTATTCCTGAAGGAGGAAAAAAAAAGCACCTTTGCCCCAAGTTTTCCAAACTGATAGTAGGATCTTCCTCTTTCCTATTTGTTCCCCTCCCTCAGATAATTTTTTACCATGAAAAAATATTGAAAATTTATTTCCTGTTACATGGTGACTGGACGGATAGCTTCTAAGTGGACTAATCTTGCTTGTTCATCGCATTAATTGCTCCGTTTTGCTACTTTCCTCAGACTTAGTCTACTTCTAAATGCAAGATGAAAGCTGTTTATTTCTCTTCCTCTGATTAGCCATAGTAGAGGCCTTATACACTTTATTCTTCTCTGTATTGGGGAAAGGTCTGGTGATTATCTAACTGTCTTAGGTGTTTGTGGTGAGTGGAAGGCTAAAGGACTCAACTCACTGGACATTTCAAGCACGGAGATGAAAGCTGAGTTTCTGTCTGGAGCAGTGTTAGAAGTACATCTCTGGTTTGAGATCTCATTTAAGCAACCTCAGATACACAAATGGTCAAATGTGAGTCTTATGAGTGATGGAACTGAGTTCTGTTATAAAGAATTCAGGTTGGAGTTAGCTGTTGCTTTTCATTACCTGGAAATCAATGTGAACTTTGTAGTAGTTTTTCAGGGTTTTGAGGTTTAATGCCATCAGTACTAAAATTTCACTTTGACATCTTGGAATGGTCATCATCCTAATTATTCCCATTTAAAGGTGCGAGCTCAAAACACCTTGCCCTTTTGGGACCTATATAGTGTTTTCATTTTCAGATTGTGGTGTACAACGATACACTTAGAAAAGATGCTAATAAAAAGGTGAAGCATCTGTCACTGTCCAAGCAGAGATGAAATAGGTCGATACTTACAAAAACATTAGAACATAGAACAGAAATGTCCTAAAATCCTTTCTGTCACAAGATGTTTTAAATGAGTATCCTTTTTAAAGTGTAAAACAAGGATGCTCTTTTATTTGTAGGACCCAATCTGAAAACTGTTTGAGCTCTTAATTTTATGATTACATCTTCATTCTTCAGAATCTATGTTCCAAAGGACTGAATTCAAAACAAGGTGTTGAGAGGAGAGGAGATGAGATGAGATGAGATGAGATGATGCAGCTAGTCAACCCCCCTGTAATCATCAGGGGACACACTTTGAAAACAGCTTGGATGCTCAACTTACCTCTCTTCTACTCACTGTATATAGAGTCTGGCAGATGACACATTCACTCAACCCTGTGCTTACTATTAAACACCTTTCAACAAACATGAGCGAAAACACTCTACCATAGTAACACTAACTCCTACTTCCAGTGAAAATCTCTTGCAGTTACGGGGAGGGAAAGCATCAGCTGTGTGGGGGAAAAGCATGCCCTCCTCTGAGCGTAGCTGCTGTCAGGATGGTTAGGTGTCTCGCCCGGGTGGTTGTGCAGACTCCATTTCAGCACAGCTGGGAGTCCTGCTGCCCACCCAGCCTGTCTGACTGCGCAGAGCATAGGCTGACTGACACCCTTTAAGGCAAATGTAGAAACTTTGCTGTAAAACCTGATATCGCTTTTGACATTGATGGGTATGAATAGTGAGAAATGTCAGTTCAAGCTGAAAAGCTGCTGGTGAAACAGCATCCTCCAAACATATTCCCATGATACCACGGCAGACTTTAGCAGCCTTGATTCTCTTGACGCAGAAGCTGGTTAACTAGAGGTCTCAATGTAGCTTCAGTCATATTATTTTCCAACAGTTGCTGGAAAGGTTGTAGCCTGACTTGCAGAGTCCATTTTCACGCCTAATGCAGAGGAAGGGTTTTTTTTTGTACTGTCAGATGCATGGAACATAATACATATATAAGCATGTGTTAAGGCATATATGTATGTCTGATTTTAACATATAAGTATGTGGGAACAGGTCATGCTGCAAAGCGCTATTCTGTTCCACCATCTCACCTTTCCCTAGCCAATAATCCAACTGCCTTGGTAAGAGTACAGAGAGACACCCATTCAAATAGTTACAGATTTTATTTCTTTCCTCAAAATATTAAATTTTGTCTTCAAAATTATAATCCCCAGGACTGACAGAGATCGGTATTAGTCCCTAGGTCTGAGACCCAACAGACTACATGATGTTATATTAGTGTTACCACAGGATGCCTAACATGAGGTTTTTGCCCTCGGAGACATTGGGGATAAAAGTTGGGGGAAAAAAAGTTTTAAAAAAACTTTTCTGTCCTGTTTTGGATGATAAATGAATTTTGTTTGTTTGTGTTTCGCTTGATTGCATTTTTCCTGTTAAAAAAACCCTAGGCATTGGCTCCTGACTTTTTATGTACACCTCTGAATTATCAAAAAAGTTTAACCAATCCTACCTAATGATGGTTTTTACATCACTTGTTCTTGTTCCTGTTGTTGTTTTTAAGGAATAGACTTTAAGCTCTTTTAAAAAAAATTTATTACTCGAATGAATAGATTTCTGAAGGTAAGAACCTGACTTTACATACAAAAAATATGACAAATAGTCCTCAGAAGACATTTGAAAATTCTCTAAAATATTTGTAAAGCTTTCCTTGTGAATGTTTTTGTTACATCTGTTCCTTACACACGGCACGTTGTAGAACAGTACAACAGTTTTACCAATCAGAGCTTGAGGATACGCAGCATTTACCACAATTGTAGGTCATTCATCAAAAGAAAAACTTTTACCATAAAACTGCCTCCTTTCATGCTGTAGGTATAGTGAAAAGCTAAAAACAGCAGAGATACTTTGTTTGAATGCTAATGAGGAATATTATTTTTTGCTGCTCAAGGTCTCATGTCATGCCTAATAAGGGTTAACAATAAACATTACTGTCCGTCAAGAAGTTGCCTCACTCATCTTTGAGTGTTACTGAGTTACTATTTATAACAGTGAAATTTTGAGACAAAAATATTAGGTTAATCGTTACTTGTACACTGCCTGATTCACCTTGGGTGCCTGACATAGGGACTACCTCTCCTAAGCTTTTCACACAGACACTTTATAAGATAAAGTGAAGATAAAGACACTGTATACCATGTTTCACGGAAAGCCCAACTTTGGTGTACTGAATCTTCTCTTCAGGATGCTGAAAATACATAAAGCTTCTCAAGAATTTTTTTTTTTTTTTTTTTAATATGGTGGTATGTATCCTTTAGGGTTCCTGGGCTAAGATGAAAATTCTTTTTCCAGCGCCTCTTGTACATTTTGTTTGTTCTGGGCTTGACTAAGTGCCTTTCAAGCACTATGAAAGCAACAGAGCTGTGTGGAAGTCTATTGACAGAGTGAAATCAAAGCCACACATTTCACAGAATCACAGAGTGGCTGAGGTTGGAAGGGACCTCTGGAGATCATCTAGCCCAATCCCCTAATCAAACAGGGTCATCTACAGTAGGTTGCTCAAGACAGTGCCCAGTTGGGTTTTGAATATCTCCAAGGATGAAGACCCCATGGCCTCTCTGGGCAACTTGTGGCAGTGTTTGACCATCCTCATGGTAAAAAGTAAAACTTCAACTTACATTTAAGAGGAATTTCCTACATTTCAATTTGTACCCTTTGCCTCTTGTCCTCTCACTGGACATCACTGGAAAGAGCCTGGGTCCATCTTTTTCATTCCCTTCCATCAGGTATTTATACACATTGATAAGATCCTCCCAAGCCTTCTCTTCTCCAGGTTGAACAGGCCCAGCCTTCTGCCCATAAATCAGATATTCTGGTCCCTGAATCATCTTTATGGCCCAAACCTAGTCCCAGCACTTGAGACGTGTCTCACTAGGGCTGACTGGAAGGGAAGAATTACCTCTCTCAACCTGCTGGAAACGCTTTTCCTAATGCAGAGCCATTCCCACCAGTTTTGTATCATCTGCAAATTTGCTGGAGGTCCACTCTGTCTCGTTGTCCAGGTCATTAATGAAGATGTTACACGACTGGACCCAGTATTAACCGCTGGGTTACACTGCTTGTGACTGGCCTCCAGCTGGGCTTTGTGCTGCAGATCACAACCCTTTGAGCCTAGCAGTTCAGCCAGTTTGCAGTCCACCTCACTGTGCACTTACCTAGTTTGTACTTTGTCAGTTTGTCAATAAGGTTGTTACTGGAGATGTTGTGTTAAAAGCCTTACTAAAGTCAAGATAAACACCATCCCATTGCTCTCCCCTCATCCACTGAGACAGTCATCTCTTTGTAGAAGTCTGGTTGGTTAAGCATGATTTCCACTTCGTAAATCCATGCTGACTGCTCCAAATCACTTTCTCGTCCTTCTTGTGTTTGGAAATTACTTCCAGGATTAGTTGTGCCATCACCTTCCTAGGACTAAGGTGAGGCTGCCTGGCCTGTAATTCCCCAGATCCTCCTTCTTGCCCTTCTTGAAGACAGGAGCAACATCCAGTTCTCAGGAACCTCTCCGACCACCTTGACCTTTCAAAGATAATTGAGAGTGGCCTTGCTATGACATCAGCCAGCTCCCTCAGCACCTGTGGGTGCATCCTGCCAGGTCCCACACAACCCTTGTGTAAGTTCCAGATTGTTTAAATATTCCCTACCTGATCCTTCTCCACCAAGGGTAAGCCTGCCTTGCTCCAGAACCTCACTCAGGGGCCTGGGATTCCTGAAGGCCAATCTTACTGGTACAGACTGAGGCAAAGAAGGCATTCAGTACCTTGGCCTCTTCCACATCCTTTGTCCCGAGGTCCCCTGCCCCATTCAGCAGGCGGCCCACATTTTCCCCAGTTTTCCTTTGGCTGTTTCTGTACTTGTAGAAACCTTTCCTGTTGCCCTTCACATCCCTCGCCAGATTCAACTCCAGCTGATGGTTGGCTTTCCTAACCCCATCACATGCTCAGACAGTGTCTCTATACTCCTGCATAATCTGACCCTGCTTCCACCTCATGTATGCTTCCATTTTAAGTCTGAGTTTAATCAGGAGCTTCTTGTTCATCCATGCAGGCCTTCTGCCACCTTTGTTTGACCTTCTCAACATGGGAATAGATCACTCCTGACCTTGGTGGTGGTCCCTGAAAATCAACAAGCCCTCCTGCACCTCTCCTCTCCAGAGTTTTATCCCATCAGATTCTTCCAAGCAGTTCCCTGAAGAGGTCTAAGCCTGCTCTTCTGAGGTCCAGGGCTGTGGATCCTTCTATTTGCTTTGCTCCTTCCTCTCAGGATCCTGAACTCCACCATCCCATGATCTCTGCAGCCAAGGCTGCTCCAAACCTTCACATCCCCAACAAGTTCTTTCTTTGTAAGTGTGAGGTGCAGCAGAGCATGTCCCCTTGTCGGCTCTCTGATCACCTGTTTTAGGAAGCTATCATCAATGCCTTCCAGAAACCTCCGGGATTGCTTGTGCCCTGCTGTGTTGCCCATCCAACAGATAATGCTGTGATTAAAGTCTCCCAGGAGGACCAGAGCCTGTGAATGTGAGGCTGCTTCTTGTTTGAAGAAGGGAAGATCCTATCCCCTCTAACAGCCAGGTTGCACAGTCTCTCTTTTTTAGAACAAGACATGTCTACAAAATGGTTTGGTTTCAAGATAGTATATTGGGTTTTGCTGTAAATGCCATGCATGACCAGCTTGATTTCCGAGATAGAAAAGTTCCTGTTGTGCCAAGAAACATGGCTTTTGAAAAGGTACACAGGATTATTTCTGGCATACACTGCTGGGATTCAAAACCAAGCCATCGGTGCTCTGAAGGTAGTCCAGAATATTCAAGTCCATAAACTCAAGGAGCAAAGGACCAAACTTACCTCTGACTTTGAGTTTCTGCTTGACATCTCCTGTGGCTTTATTGGAATGTCTCTCCCGGACAACGTTATACACCTCCGGCCAAACCTTGTTCCTTGTTGTGCAAAGGGATTTTACAGAATTTACCTAAATCTCCTGCATTCAGTTACAAACTCTTTTTAATAATTTTTTTTCTTCGATAACTTATATCCCCTAGATGAAACGCAACACTGGAGGGTTCGGACTATCTCATTTTTTGTGCTGCCATTTTCTTGGACTAGTTCACAAAAGTCCTTGAATCTGTAGGCTGAAATCTGCATTTCTGATGCCCACCACGTCAGCCAAGGTTACTCCCTAGGCTAGAGGGATTCGGTCACACCGCTTTTTGTAGCTAGGTCAGCAGTGTAGCTGATATTCTCAGAAGATGATGTTCTCAACCCTGCCACATCTGGCTGGGCTTCAGAACGCGTCTGGCTTGAACGTACGTCTGTAGATGCAAAACAAAGCCTAAATGGCTCTGATGCCATGCAATGAGAGGCCTTTTGGGGACATCTTTATTTGTATTCTATCTTAGAATACTCTTTTTCATTGTGTTACGCTATAAAAGATTTCACCTCCTACTTTACGGTAATATACTGTGGCATTCTGATTTCTCTTGCAGTAAGTTGAATCTCTTTGTGAAGTTTATCAGTAATTCTTAGTTGTATCTGTTTATTTTTATTTAATGCCTTACTTTGAATTAAGATTACTTAATTCATGCATGAATTATCTGCATGGTTGCATGTAGATAATTTTTTTGAGGGGTTAAATTCACATTTTAGTGTTTTTTTTTCCTAAAATTTCCCAAAGTAGCAGGCTTAAACCACCACTGAGTTTTATTAAAATATGCCAGCAGTGCAACTGGCATTTAAGACACAAAAATTAGGGGGAAAAAAAAAAATCTGTTCTCAGTAGTTTATGATCAGATTTCATGATTTCAGAATTATTTCATGAATTCAGAAATAATTAAATCAGAGTGTTTGGATTTTGTGCCCTCCATTCAGGTTCTATTACCTGTAATTGAAGCCCTGGTTTTAATTCTCACTGTGTTGACCCCACAGCTTAAAACCACCTGCCAATGCAATACTAAAATGGCAGGCGATGTGTCCCGTCCTTTCGTACCTCTGCCGGGGTACTGAAGGGGGCCACTTTTGAGGGGGGTTCCCTTCGCGGCCGTCCTGGGGGTGCAGCCGCGCCGTGACTGCAGTACTGGGTTTTAACCACCGAGTGTCAGACACCGAATAATCTTCTGACATATTGTGTTCAGCCTTCTCCTTTCATCCCTGTCCCGCTGCGGCACATTGCTAAAAAGAAAAAGTTATGGTAGATGGGCCTGGCCCTGCTTCAACCGGGAGAAGATCCCGTTTATTTAATAGGTTAAAGTCCATCACTGAGACCGAAAGAGAAGACGTTTGACCTTGCGGAAAGAAAAGCTTTGTAACACGTCCTAAAGAAAGGGGAATGCCTTCCCATGGGATTTACTGGTGGCACAGCACAGGAGAGACCTGTATTTTACTGACAAGAAGTGATGCAGGCAGTTCCAATCCTGTTCTTGGTGTAGCTGTTACATGCTGTTTGTTCTTCCTCAAAAGCAGAGGATAGACATGACTATAAACTACTTCTTAGGATTATTCTGGGGTTTATTACCTGGGACTGTGAGATCAGGAAAGCCCGCGCTGCCTGGCGTCTGTCTCTGTAACGTGCTAGGGGTACGCACCCCTGCTAGAAAGGCTCGGCGGGAGCTTTGCAAGCTTTCTCGGTGGAGACACAATTTAAACAAGCGGAAACTTCTTTGCTAGCATACTCTGTTTCCTTTTCCTCCAGACTTTTAACTATTGCAACTATACAGATGAAACATCCGAGCATAGACCAGACCTCATGGCACTACTGCTGCTACCTTGGGCAACCCATTGTCACGAGATCAGGTTATTAAGAAAATGCTTAATAACAATGAGATAATTGTCATCTGTGTGTTAAAATGAAAAGATGCAGTTGTGGCAGCCAACCCTGCCCCCGTTAAGTTAAAATAAAAAGATGCAGTGGGGGCAGCCACCACTGCCCCCGTTAAAGACAGAGCTGCTAGGAATACTGTCCACTTCAGGTTCTCTAACACTTTTCATTATAAGTCTCTGGTTTTCAGCTGGGCATGGCTGCTGAACTCATACACCAGGCCTTGCTCTCCTGGTCCTTCTCCTCAATGGGTCTGCATGATAAACAGAGGGATCTGTCACACTGGGTTGCAGAAGAAACGGTAGAAAGAGTGGAAAAAACCTGTTTGGCAGTGCTGGTAGGGACAGAAAATCTGAGGGAACCTGCAGCAAAGAGGTGACGATGACTGTGGTTAGGGGCAGAGGGAGCAGCTCAGGCAGATAGGAGGGGTGCAGGGGTGCAGGGACACAATTGTTAGCTGTTCTACAGCAGATGTGAAACCCTCGGCTTTCCTTCTACTCATGCAGAAGGAAAAATACATTTCTGTGCACTGAAGCTTACAGTAGGGAAATACCTAAATCAGCATTGCCTGCGCAACCTCAAGTCCATCACTAATGGATGTGTCCCTGAGCAACCTTATCTAGTTGGAGATGTCCCTGCTCACCGCAGGGGGGTTGGACTAGATGACCTCTGAAGGTCCCTTCCAGCCCAAATGATTCTATGCTATGGTTCTATTCTATTCTATTCTATGTGAAGTCTCTAGTAATGGCCTCTTAATGGTTTGTCTGTACGGTCATCTCAGGAATGTCACTTGGACAACTAGGTGAGGTCTCTATTTCTGCTACAGAGCTAAGCCGTTACACTGCAGGAGTTGCACACAGGAAAATGGTTCTAGGCTTCTCTGCCACATGATGTCGTAAAATGTTAAACGCTTTGGAAAAACACCTGAGGGACAAACAACTAAACAGGACCCAAATATCCCTGTGCCTCAGCTTCCCTTATGAGAAGCATCCTTGTTCTCATCTCTGGGGTGTACTGGAGAGACAAATTTGTGGTGGCTGTGGATCAGTTACTGTGAAATGACATTGTCACAGAAACTTCCAGGAGATAATGAATAACTTCATACCTGATAAAGCACTGGACTGCGGCACTGCAAATAATGCCTGAACCATCCCATGAAAGACGGTACACAAAAAGGTTGAAGAAGAGTTTGCACATCAGCTATTCCGCACACCGAATGAGCCTGCGACGTGATGCTGTTGCCATGTCACAGTATGTACTCCACGGAGTACACCACGTCACACCACGGAGTATTTCATCTCACCATGCTTATAGACAAAACAGCTGGCTGCAATTTGGACAGGCAGCTTTCTTCCTATTGTAAAGTACTGAGTGCTTGGATTTTCTAATTTTAATTTTCTTTTAACACGATTTTTAATCTCTCAGCCCAATTGTGAGAAGGCAGCTTCTGCTTTCCTAAGAACAGAGTATTGGTCAATTCACTGTCTAGTGAGAACAAATGTTTCTGACAATGCTCTCTTCAGTAGGGATCTCTCTTCCTTTCTTCCTTTCCCCCATCTATCAAACATTAGATAAGTCACTTTTAGAAATGCAGGCTTTTAATTTTACCCTGGTTTATGCAGCACTTTCATCGCATTTCACTTCATTGTAATCTCATCACTTCTAAAATTGCCCGCCGAGGCACATTGCTTCCAAGAACTATGTGTAAGGTGTCATTACGAGGATCTAGTAACAAAACCCAGAGATTTCACTCAAGAAGGAATAGGCTGACCTAGCCCAGGAACACTGTAATAAATAGTAAAACTTAAAATCAGTCTAGTGGGTTTATGCCTAGTGGGTAAGGCTTCAAGCTAGTAGGAGAGGACAGAGAGAAATGCTGCTGGACTACAGGCTCATCTCCCTCGTGAGAAGAGTTTTCCGTATGGTCTGGAGCCCATCTGGAGGCTCAATATGCTTACTTCATTTGGGTGGTTTTGTGGCCTCCTGCGCTATAAAATAGTTTGCATTTTTGCCTTGGCACTCTTTGTAAAAGACTTGCTGCTTAGTGCAAGGTGGAGTTCAAAATACCCCGTGCAGCCCCTCCC
>NW_009611121.1:8735-14014 GCF_000690535.1 Cariama cristata | reverse complement strand
CCCCCCAAGAGGCTAACCCTCTGTGGCACAGCACTATCTACCTGCTTTCTTTTCGAGACAGAGAGGGGAGCTGAGGAAAAATGGACAAAATAATTAACTGAAAAGTAAAACTGTACTTAGACAGGAACAGGGCCTTAGTGGCGAAAGCCTTGCCTGCTAGCACATCTGACTTGGGTAGTGCTGCGGTTCACGCGTCTCTGGTTGCAACAGGTCCAACGGAAAGGAGAGCAGTAGTCCAAGGGTAGAAGCACATCACACAGATTTTTAATATCTGAAAATGAATTGCAATGCTTGATGTCACAGGGTCAGGTCTGTTTTCAGCAATGGGTTTTGAGCTAATGAAAAACTTGCATTTTGCTCCTGGTTGGGCTAAGCAGACTCAGTATTACCCAGATGCAGCTGGCTTTTGGATTGGATCTGCAACCTATTGAACCTGAGCTTTATCTCCAGATTTTGGTGGTCTGGAAAAGGTGATTCAGATCATGGTCCAGAGGGTGGCAGACCTAAAGCAGTGGTGGGGAAAATCTCCTTCCCCAGCTCACCATCCCTTAAACATCACATCTGGCTTGAAGTTCTGCTCCGCTCTGCAGGGTTGTCCGGGTCTGTGCGAGCAGAGCGAGCTCTTTGGAGACAGGAATGCAAATAGTTGAAACAGTGAACACAATACACTCTAATCAATTTATTCAGGAGATTGTTGGTCTCTGAGGATTATTTCTAAGAGATCTCAAAGGAGAGCTTAAAAAGGCAGCTTTATTGCCTGGAGGCTTGACAGAATTTAACACCTCTCCTTGAAAAGCGCAAGTCAAAAAGGATGAAAATTGCTACATTTAAACCACAGATGAGTGAGTTTGGTGGAGGAATCACTAGGAAAAAACTTTACAAATTCTTATGCAAGAGGACAAGCCTAGAGAGCTCGCTACTGGCCTTTAAATACCAATGAAAATGTTTTTCCAGACCTACAGTAATTGTGAAAACCATGATGATGTTGAGCCAATTATACTTTCCTCTTTGTAGCATGGGAAAAGCCATGTAAATCTCTGATACTCAGGTACTATGGACTGCAAAAAGCTCCTTGTAATATCGTGAATTATGCCTAATAATGTTCAGCCTGCAGTGAACCCTCTAGGTATGGTTATCCCCGTTTTACAGGTAGGTAGCTCAGTAGAGGAGTTGAAGTGGCTTCTTCTGAGGTTACACGGGAGGTCAGCTAGCGGTGCAGGAAAAGAACAGAGGAAATCTGCCTTGCAATGCCCTCTGCCTTGTCGTACAGCTCTGAAATGTCTGCACGTAAAAAGGGAGGAAGAGAAGGATAGCACTTATGCCGCGTCTAACCTCCCTGGGTGACTGCCTCATGCAGGCATACGTGGTGACATCACTGAACTGTGATGTAAGAACGTAAGTGGTCGTAGTGTGAGTGAGTCCGAAGGAGGGAGAAGTGACCCAGCATAAGGGGCAGGAGGATGAGCCCTGCAATTTTTCCTCCCAGGACCTCTCTGGTAAAAGCAGGGGGCTGAGTTCAACAAATGTGCAGAATACTTCTTTTTAGGGAAGAGAAAAAGTGGCCAAGACTAAAAATGAACTATCCCAGACCAGAGGGCTTGTGAGGAGCCTGCCACAGGGTGGGCTGTGAGGGCAGGAGGAGATAGGAAGGGTGACTGCGCTGTCTTTGGAACAAGCTTGGTGGCTGAAGTGCCAATGGTGATTGGACATCTTGGGGGATCATAGAATCATAGAATCGTTTAGGTTGGAAAGGACCTTTGAGATCACTGAGTCCAACTGTAAACCTAACACGGCCAAGCCCACCACTAAACCATGTCCCTAAGCACCACATCTGCATGGCTTTTAAATGTCTTCAGGGATGGGGACTCCACCACCTCCCTGTGCAGCCTCTTCCAGTGCCTGACAACCCTTTCGGTGAAGAAGATCTTCCTAATATCCAGTCTAAACCTCCTCTGGTGCAACCTGAGGCCATTTCCTCTCATCCTGTTGCTCGTTAGTTGGGAGCTGAGGCCGACCCCCACCTGGCTACCCCCTCCTTTCAGGTGGTTGTAGAGAGCGATCAGGTCTCCCCTCAGCCTCCTCTTCTCCAGACCAACCCCCCCCAGCTGCCTCAGCTGCTCCCCATCAGACCTGTGCTCCAGATCCTTCCCCACCTTCGTTGCCCTTCTCTGGACTTGCTCCGGCACCTCAAGGTCTGTCTGGTCGTGAGGGGCCCAGAACTGAACACAGCACTCGAGGTATGGCCTCACCAGTGCCCAGTACAGGGGGACGATCACTGCCCTGGTCCTGCTGGCCACACTATGGCTGATACAGGCCAGAATGCTGTTGGCCTACTGGATTGCTATTGGATTGGCCTATTGGATTGCTAAAATCCCCAGGGGTAATTTCATAGCTCCTCCCTGTCATTTTTGGTGACCCTCTTTCTGAACACTGCGGGTGCACACCAGGCTCTTCTGGCATATCCCGTCAGCAGCGGAGCCCGCTCGGAGGTGCCCAAGCCCCCAGCCAGAGGGTAATGGGGTGACCTTGCTCGCTGATGGGCTGGCAGCCTCCAACAAATCCCATTACCTTGGGCACTGAGAGGGGTATGGTACTGCAGGGTAAGCTGTATACCTTGTGACACCCAACCGGCGCTGGTAGAGGGTATTTAGTACCTTACAGCCGATGCCAGCTGGCTGTAGGAGGGGAGCAACCGGCCCCTTACTGCCCAGGCAGCTATCTGCTGGAAGCAGGACCGATTTACCTTGAATATGTTCTCTTACGTGTTTTATTTGACTTCCTGTATTTTTAATTGGAAATTTTGGTGTATGTGGTAGTTAACAGGGTCTTGAGCTACAGTGGTAATTTTAAAAGTCCTGAGAGATCTTTTGTATTACAAGTTACAGAAGTGAGCAGGGAGTATATAGAAAGATTTCTGTCATTGCTCCTCTCGAACACTGTCAGGTTTGTGTCTCTTTTTAAATTTCACTTACCAGCAGCTTGAAGTGTTACAAATTCTGCTTTCTGGACAAGCTTTTTATCTTTGGAAGTATTTTCTTTGCTGTGTCACTAGCTAATGTGCAGGAAACGACGAGAACTGTTTCTTCTGTGGAATGGTATAACATTTTGGGTCAGCAGACTCTGGACACTGTGTCTCAGTCACATTATCAGTGATGCTGATCAGATGAGTCCTGGGAGAGGGGATCGACGCACAAAGCCTTGAAGTGTCCAGCCTAGGTCTGTTCCCAGCCTGTCTGTTCCCTGCTCATCTCCCCTCCCTCCCTCCACCCCAGGTACCCTGAATAGTTCTGAGTTGCTGCTGGGCTTCCCTCTGGCAGAGTTTCAGGAATGAGTTGTGGATCAGACCTAGGTTTCCCTCCAAAATAATTTCCTTTAGAAAAATGATTCTGCATCTCTCCACAATGCCCTTGTCTAGACCAGTCTAGGAAATTTTCTCTTCTTGTGAAAGTTTTTTCAAAGTTTAAGCCAGGATGAAAACTTGTACCTTTGAAAATTTTCACCTGCTCCCATTCAATCTTCCTCAGCTGGTCAACAAACTAACCCAGAAAAACAAAGGCAGTTAACGTCAGGTCAATTAAGATGTGCTTGGATACTGATTTTTTAAACTTTTAAACTCTTTGTGGTGTAAATAAAATCAAATTCCCAAACAAAAAGTTGTCTTCAACTTGGGAATAAAATGATGCAACATTAAACCCCATAAAAATAAGATCTTAGAGCAGTTTCAAGATTGAAAATCTTCCAGAGATCAGAAAATTTATAAAACTAGCTCAGGTTCAGTTTTGACTATTCAATATTTTATAAACAAAAATAAATCTCTTAACAGCCTCTCAACTACCTCTGCCCACATTTAGCAGCCAGGGTTAGTTTTTTTTTATTCTAGTAAGTCTTGCTGCTGAAGATGAGATACCACGTGGCAAGAAGCTGTGGGCAGATGTGCATTGTGGCTCACGAGTTTTTATTAATATGAAGTTCCCACTTACCAAGATTGCCAAAATGTAATGCTAATTTATAACATATCCTGCCAGTTTTCATAATAGAGCCCACGCCTGAGCAAAGGTAACGTACAGAAATACCACAAAATTGTTATGAGGCACAACCAGCCAGACAGGCTAGGACAAAAATGGCTTCTTTTGCAGTCAGTTAATTTGAACAGAAAAAAATATCTATTTTGGATTGAAATCTAATCAAGTGTTTGAGACAGTTCTGTTTGGAAAGGGCAAATGATTTTCACTTTGAATTGCTTCATTTCAAAATCTCTGCCAAATTATCTTGCTGGCAAGATGGAGCCACCTGGTATTTTTGAGTGGCTGCTGGGGGTGGCTGCACGCCAAAAATTTGCCAGACTGCAGCGATTAGTTTTAAAGAACTTGGCCTATGCCGTTTCTTTTCTGTGTGCAATGCCCTCGGGTCCCTCAAGCCAGGCAGATTCCTGCATGCTTATCAGGAGGGACACGGAGCTTTTGACGTTAGGGAGGATGCTCTTGCATTCTCAGTTTTGGTCCCCAGAAGGCAACAAAGCAAATGGCATAGGTGTTCCCAGGAATATCCTTGGGTTTTGCCTTCAATGTTCCACTTGAGAAGTATTTGGTTTTTTTGAGAGGCAGAGGTTGTGCATAGGTGCCTTTCAATTGTGTGGAGTAATTACGCTTCTGCTTGTGCTGATGATAACAGAGGGACACGTGTTCCTGGAAGGAAATGCTCAACCTATAAATTACGTGTACTATTTACTAACAGGTCTTTTATTGTTCCCTGACTCGGCAGTCCAGGTCCATTTGTGACATGCAAAATGAGTTCTGTGTTTTGGCTTTGAAACTAGAAAGAGGTTTCTCATCAGAAAAAAATCATTGTTCTTATTTAGACTAATTGCCTTTCTTAGGAGATAGCTGTTCTCTAGGTATAAGTGCTACGGAGATGGCTCATCTTGTTTGAAATGCAGCTGAAGCAGAGCCTGTCCTGACTCCGCAGTGTAGATGTAGTTTTTGCATGTAAAGCGGAGACTCCAACGAGCTGGGGGTATACAAACTGATTGAGCTTTTTGCTTCAGAAGTGATTGCTTCAAACTGGGATCAAAACATATTGCCAGGGTGGATGGAATGGGGAAATTTGTGATTACATGTACTGAATTTATGGTCAAATAGAAGACTTCAATCTCTGGATATAAGTTTATAAACACTTCAGAAAAGACCTTGTGTCTTTTTATTTCATTTTTATTTCATTATTTATTTCATTATTTATTTGTGTTGCTTTATTTCATTTCAATATGAAATCACCCTTATTCC
>NW_009611121.1:8131-8725 GCF_000690535.1 Cariama cristata | reverse complement strand
TGTTTAGGGGAAGGGAAAAATAGCAGGGATAAACATGAATAGTAATTTATTCCAGAAATAGTCCAGTCATACCAGTGGGAGTATTTTTGGCATAAATTACTGCTCAACCTAATTTAAAGATGTCTCGACTTGGTCAACTAAAACTGAAGAGATAATTCAGGCAGTGAAATTACATTCAGTATAAGTGAGAGTGGCAGATCCTGATCATTAGTAAGAGTCTCTGTATTCTCTTCTTCTTTTCAACCAGCAAATCAGCCTTAGGTGCCATCCAGTCAGTTAATTATGGAGCGAAGTTCAATGATTTAGGTGGCCAGAAAACCTTCACTAGCACTCTGTCCTGTTAAGTATGTATTTCTACTGTTTGCTGTTCATACTCAGAAGCATCTGAATTTATGCGTAAAATTTTTTACTGAGAAAACCACACTTCCAAGTCTGACATAGGAAGGGTGCAAAGTTGCAAGGTAATACAGAATATATAGCCCTCCCTTTGTCTCTTGGGCCGGGGATTAAATACCGCACCTGTAAACAAGGCTTAGAGCCAAAGTGGGACACTTAAGACAGCCCCTGAGGCACATGAGCCTGAAATTGAGTCTG
>NW_009611121.1:3634-8100 GCF_000690535.1 Cariama cristata | reverse complement strand
CCGCCAACCGGCTTCTTAACGCCCCCGGGAGGGGCCTCTGTGTGTGGCGAGGGCTGCCGCAGGTCTCTCCATCACCTCATGGCATTTAGTAAAGAGATTTTCCTCCTCTAACTTGGCTGAGGGGCTCCTTAAGTAGGTGTTTTCAGATGCCACCTGATATGCCCGGACAGTATCCAACTTCTCTCAAAACGCAGCTGACAACAGTTGCTTTCTTTTAAGACAGCGGTGATGATGCCCCACCTTTGCTGTGATCAACTAACGGTGGGAGAACATACACAGCAAGAGGAGAGCATGCTCGTGTCTCATTTTCTGGTGGGATGCACACTTCCTATTCCTTCAGCAATACCTTAACCAAGGACTTCTTACTCCTGTGGAGCAACAAAAAGATAATGGATGCAACTTCTCTTGTAAGTCTGATTGATTTGTATGCCTACAAAACGTATACATGTAGTTGTAGAGACTGAGAGAAGCTTATGAAATGGTGTAGCAAAGGCTAACAAGGTAACTGGTATGACAGCTGTATTGTTTATCAATAATTTAATTATATTAACACAATTAATACTTTAATAATATTAATAAAATATTGTTTATTAATACTTGTTTCTTGAGAAGTAAGGGGCTGTGTTTCTTAGAGACAGAACCCGGTTACACTTTTGATCATACTTTTGCAGCCGCTCTTGCTGTTGCTTACCTTTCATTCTCTTCCGAGGACTTTGTTCTTGGGTTCCTCAAAGATTTCTCCACATCTGACATTGTTTGTCCACCATCAGCTTGTTCATGAGTTACTGCCACGTAGTGATCTGCATCTCTGTAACCCTTGCAAGGTGCATTTGCCAGTCCTATCCCTCTAAACACCGCACAGCTCCCGCTCTGTATGAGATGGATACCTGTAGCCATAGCTGGCACGTTGGAGCAGAAGACCATATGGGGTGGAGATAAAAGAGAAATGAGAAAGTTGATATGCTGTAAGGCCACAACGGGAAGCAAAGGCATTTTTGGCTGTGTATCCATTGTGAACGCTCCCAACAAAGAAACTCATGTGTCACTGATTAGCAGCACCCTTTGGTGCAGGAGATTCTTTTCCCTTAGCAAATATGTAGGTTTGATAAAGCTCCCACATGCTGAATAACGAGCTGACGCCACACACCAATTGATAGTCTAGTTTATAAATGGAGAAGGAAACAGAAACTGCCTTTTAGCTTTCGAATAGCAAGCCTATTTTAAACGGCTTGACTCACACCTCTTCAAATTCACCTAGAAGGTCTGAGCGCTTTAGCTCATTCCCTGCGCGGATCCTTTGCACTCACAGGCAGGTTTTCCAGGACCTTGGTGTAGAAGAGGCTTAGGCTTGCTATTTGTGTATTACCCAAAGTTCTTTCAAAACTGCTGTGACAAGTAGAACAGCATCATTATAAAGCAAGAATTTTGGGAAATGTGCCTTTGGAACTTTTTAGGAAGGAGGAGGAGAGACCATCTGTTTTGCTTGTCACAATTCTTGTTTGTTTAAGATGTGAATTGCCAGAAATGTGGAAAGATTGGGTACAACGACAAGTGATAGAGTAATTTTCACACTGGACTTATGGGAAGCATGTGTTGTCCATCTGTGTGATTCTCATTTTATGCAAATTCAGGAAATATAGTCTTATGTCTAATTGTCCAAAGGTAGTTCTGAACATTCAAATGGAGGAACGATATCACACCATATCGTCAGTAGGCCTTCCTTTGGCTCTGTAACACGCCAATGCAGAATGCTGCTTGCTTGAAACCACAAATCATAATAAACATTTATATTTAGAATCCAATAAAATAATGTTTCAGGGTCTGCAAAACACTTCAGACCCATGCTTGGGTTTTCCTGGAAGTGGAAGCAGATGCCACGATTTTCCTGACCCTCCTAAGCAGGGGTTACCAACCTGCCCAGAGCCGCGTACTGATGCCTGCCGGTTCACGATGCTGGGGGAACACTAAAAGGGGCTGGTGGAGTCTTTGGGCTAAAAAATACACAGCTGTGTGTGGTTAGAGCTTATACAAGGAATAGCTGAGTTTCTGGGAGGAAGCTTTGATTTAAGGTTTGTTTTGGGGGAGGAAAGAGTTTACTTGCCTTTTTTAAAAAAAATAAAATCACACTCCATGGAGGGTGGTGGAAGTTTTACCTGGAGCATATTGAATCTTCAGAGCTGGTGAAAATGATACTTCCCCTTACCTACCCTGAGCACTTTCAGTGAATAACTCCCAAAAGACAGAAATTATTTTTTTCCTTTTTTATTTTTTCAGTTCATGATTTGTCTACAAACTGCAAATGATTCTGTATATTTTGACTCAGTATGGCAATTGGCAATTTGACTAGAAACAATTCTTAATTCCACTGTCATTGAAGTGCAAGTATTCCCAATTTAAAATACACCTTTTGGGATTGTTCAGTCAAGGAATGTTTCAGTGCTTGATCATTACAGAAAGAAAGACAAAAGAGCTCCAAATGCAGTGAAAATGAGATTCAGTTTGGAATTCTTAGTGAAGTTCCCATGAAACGTTTTCCTTTCTTGCTGATTCTTTAAATGGTACAATGCCAGCAGTGCCAAAGATTTCGATTTGTGTGACATCGGTTACCGAACCCTCTTTAGCCAAGCACCATGGTTCTACATACAGGCTTTCTGATTTTCTTAACTTATGTCTTCTTTCCATTGCTGCTGTTTGGTTGATTTCAAGGCAATTCCCATTTGTGACTTCAAAAATATTCTATTTTACAATACGGTATGTTCATTAAAGCGGAAAAAAACCACCAAACAAGAAGACAAACCTTTTTAATATCAAACTGTTTTAGTAAACAGCGATATAGTGATGGTAATTCAGAAAAACTCCAGAAGAGAGATACAATTACAACCCTGATTCTGACTCCTTGCAAGCTGGCTGGCTTTTGAGGGGAGCTCTGTTGGGTTTGTGAGCAGAGTGGAAACCTTGCTCATAAGGCCCATTGGGTCAGCTCTGCGATGGCTGATGTTGGAAAGACGATCTCGGGATGTTGGAAAGGCAGCACAGCAGGACCCTAGGTTTTGGCTGGGTCAAGAGTACTGCTATAAGGAAGCTCAGAAGCTTTTAGCTGTATGAAGCTAAAACGAGGTAGGAGAAATGGACTAACTGAAGGGAAGAGAGAGAGCATCACAACCGAAGAAAATGAGAAATCAAGCAGCCTCTTAGCTTGCTGCAGGTCTTACACGGTGAAGGCTGTGAAGGAATAGAAGTTGGGTCTTGTGTATCCAGCAGGACAGCGGGGAGCAGCAGGGAAGAGGTAGAAATCCATATTTCATTGACTGAGGTAGAAATCTGTATTTCATTGACTAAGGTAGAAATCCATATTTCACTGACTGAGGTAGAAATCCATATTTCATAGAGCAGCCCATTATTCAGAAAGGACTTTCAGAGAGGGGGAATGAAACCTGCCTTCTTTTGTCCAGCAGGATTATTTAATGAGTAGGTTAGCTGGCTTTCAGCTGGGGGAGGCTGGGGAAATGTTTCGAGTCTCTTTTGGTGGCAATATCAAGGTGCTCTTTTTGGTGGTGGTGGTGGGAATCAAAGATGGAGGAGGAAGAAAGGGAGGAGTTGAGGTGGCAGAAGAAGAGAGATGTTCCTGTGCAACTCAAGGTGGACTCAAAGGCGAGGAACTGCAGCCTTGTGAGACAAAATCTTTTTTTCTCTGCGTGTTAGTAGCTGAGCTCTGTGGCAGCCTCCTACAGAAATGTGGCTTTTACCTGAAGGAAAGATCCATCCAGACTTAGTCAGCTCAGGAAACTGGAAGTTCTTTTTCTGTCCTAGAGTACTTGCTAAATGCATCTCCATGGCGGTACACGGATAAGTGCAGTAAAGATTATAAGATTCTTGGATATGTGTAATTGGAGCTATAAATAGTAAGGTATCTGACTACGGTACAACCGACTGTTTAAAAAGTTTAAACTGAATGATCAAGTATATTTTATAGGTAGCAAATACATGCCAGGCCCAGTAGAAGCAGCTCCGTAATTCAGAGGGTCTTTTCCTGTTATCAAAGTATGCAAAAAATATATATATATATAAATACTTACATGGCATTTTATAGGTTCCAAGTTTAAAGAGAAATTACTATCTTTAAGGTAAACAGGGCAGCCACTTTGCAATAAGCAATGTTTTATTAATGTCTTTGGATACTGAAAAGTTGGTATCCGAAGGAGGAGTGAACCGCAGTACTAGTTCTGCTTCTGCTGGTTTTGACTTACAGAAGGATGTGTTTAAACTCTAGCTAATTCACTGAAAACCCTGGATTTTCCTTTGATGCTTTCATTCTGCATTACCTTATTCCTGCAAAACAAAGAATTCAGGCGATTTGAATAAACGACTTGTAGCTGTCCATGTTTGCTGCTTGTATATTTTAATCAAACAATCTTGAGCAAAATGTTGCTATGTTACTGCTTTGTCTTTGTCTGCTTGCCTTCAGC
>NW_009611121.1:0-3504 GCF_000690535.1 Cariama cristata | reverse complement strand
CACCTCGGCTGTTCCACACCCAAAATATTGTGGAATCTGCCACAGCTTCAGAAATTCTTGCATGTTGCTGGAGGTGGTTTCAGTTTTCACACCAGAAGTAATTTAATTTCAGCACTTAAAACCCCAAAAGCTCCAACATATTGCTAGCGTGCAAAAATTCCATGTGTGCTAAAAAACAACAGCATATGGTTGGGTGGGGTGTGACCAAAATGAACATAGTTATTACATTGTGAACTTTCTTTTTACGGACTTGATTAAATAAGGGGCTGGGGGGGGGGCGGGCATATAGGATGAGAACCTGGAATCCTCCTAGAGCCTGCCTTTTCAAATGTTGTGTAGTTAATGCAAAGGTTCAGCTTGCATCAGCTGCGGCTTAAAATAGGAGACTGACAATTCATCTGAACATGAAGAACACACACAAAAGAAATGTAAAGAGAAGGCAAGATGTCCCTGGAGTGAACCGTTGGAGGAGAATGGTACAGAGCACAAGCTGGAGGGGACCTTCAGCCCTCTCTGCTTGCTGTTAGAAAGTAGGTAGACTGGGATTATTTGCTTTTTATTTATAATCTATCACCTGGGCTTGAATTGGGTAGAACGAGTTTTAAGTGGGCTTGTTCGCTGGGACTGTATGTTTCAGGATGTTTAAACATTGCTGCCAATTCTTCTCAACATGGTTTAGTGCTGAGGTAATTGTGGGCACAAATAACTTTAGTAATCTGTGATGGTGACAGTATATATATATATATTTCCACAGTAATTTTTTTGATTCAGATCTTTTTTCTGTTGAGTCCAATGGTGCTCAAGACCTTATATAGGAATATCTAAAAATTGAGCAAATCAAAGTCAGAAATATTTCTGGAAACTTAGGCCTAGATACTTGACTTTACCTCCTGAATCCCTGATGGCAAGGTTGAAATCCTTTAGAATAGTAATAACAAAAAGCTCAGGAGACTAATATTAACGTGTAGATGTTTTCTGTGACTATGGGGCTGCACTTAAAGCCACTCACCTGAGTGTACCTCTCTTGGGTCATTGTTAGTGTAGGATGTCTGCTTGGTTTGCTTTGCTCTCGTCTGCTTTTACTGTGCCCTTCTGGGTGTAAATATACCTGGAGAAGCAGAATCTTGATTTTCCAGCATGTCACTTGCTATTCTAGCTGCCGTTCGGTTGTGAATACAACAGTAGTCCAACTTTGCCAGGTAGCGGCTCTTTGCAGGTTGTTTTACTGTCAGGTTCTTGGCTATCTGCACGACCAGCATCGTCATCCCGAGGGCAGCCAGTGAGGACGTCTTCTACTCACATTGCCAGTCCAGCTATGCCATTTCTGCTGCAGAGGCTAAATAGCCATCACTGGGCCAAGTGAGCTATACCATGCAAAATGTGCCTTTATTTTCTGCGTGCAAGTCTGTCAGGTGGTTAAAAGTGAAGAAGCAGTTCTACTCTGACTGCTTTTTTTGAATAATTGGTCATTTCCATGAACTCTGTAATCTTCTCTGGTTTCTGATGAGGAATGTTTTCACACATTGTGGTGTTCTTCTCATCTTCTGAAGTGAATGGTCATCCTTGAGCAGCCTTAATGATAAGAGCTTGCTCCACTTTTCTTTCTGTTCTTGCAAAGCGGGTCTTACAAACAACAAAATAGCATTTCACATAAAAGGATATTCTTCCAATTTCAAAGCTAAGAACTGAAAATTACTTTGGATGCCTTTGCAACTTTGGAAAAACTTTAAATATTAGAGTTTCACCCACAAAGGCCGTTGCTCATGTTAATGATGTTGGCTAAGACAAAGCATCTTTTTCAGAATAAATCTCAGGTTACTCTGTGGAACAACAGGGTCTGTCAACATGTGACAAGGCTTTCATATCTCGAGGGGAGGATCCAGTTGATGCAACAAAGCGTCAATCAGAATGTAGAGCTGCAGGAAGTTAACTCATGCATACTCCAGGGTTGTCCAGATCAGATGAAGAAAGTGCCAAAAGAGGTTACCCTTCATCACCAGCTGAGAGATGAGCTATATATGAAAGACAGGACAGCTTGAAGGGTCCTGAATGACAATCTCAGGAGATGCGTCCCTCAAGAGATAGAGACAGGCTTCACGTCCTTGTACAGTCACTTGAGCAACTTGACGTGAAAATGCTAAATAAAACATACAGAACCCCCAAGAGGGCATTTCACCAAGGAACCCGAATGGGAATTATCCAGCTTTTTAGCAGGTGGAGGGCCTTGCCTGAAAGTGGCATCGTAGATGTCTCCTGAGCCTTCCCAGTAAGCCACTAACGGATCTGCAGCTTGCCAGATAAGTCTGTCACAGGTTGTCAGCCACGGCTGGGAGGAGGGACGGCAGCCTCTTTTGTTCCCATGTCAAGCAGGCAGAGAAGGGACTCCTAAGTAGATAATTCAAGGGGAAACAGCTGCGGAGTTCTCAATTCTCCATGACTCTCTAATTTTGCCGCCTTCTCTTAATGTATTTGCCTGCTGCTGGATGAATGCTGCCTGCTGACAGCCAGACAAATAGAGAAATGCTGTAAACTTCATTGAAAACTACTGTGAAGTGTGGCTATTTTGATGCTTATGGAAGAACAAGTTGAAAGGCTTTCCTGAACTTGTGGGGCCATGGATGGATAATTTTAAAGTCCTGTAAAAGGGCACACTAACTTGATTGCCCAAGTCCTGATCTTTTAAGTCGAACTAAGTATTACAAACTCTTCTGATCTCATGATTGTGAAGGGATTTTTTTTTTTTTTCCCTTTTGAAAAGCCCCAGCGCCTGGCATCACTTAAATTTATAAGAATCAAACACTTCACTTAAAAGTAAACAAACATTTGAATTGTGGCTTGAAAATGTACATCCTATAGGCATAAAAAGCCAGACAGTTGATAAACAACCCTCCCACCCGATTAATGGCACATTTCTTTTAGGCTAGTATCAGATGCCTTACTCATAGGTTTTGGATATTTTGGTTGACTGTACTTTGGCTTCTGCATCACTTAGAATACCACAAAAGCCTTCATGAACTCCAGTAAGAAAAACTTGTCATGGACAGTTTGTCTCTATGAGATACTAACCGGCATAAACCTAAACCCCTACGTTACCCTTGCGTGCATCAACACTGAAGTATCCCCTCTTTCAATCCTTGTCCATATTGATTTATTGTTTGTAAAATTTGTAATTTGTGAATTGGAATTTTCTATTTGTAATAATTTGTCATTGTCCTGAGTCCGGTTGGCCTTGACACTGGGGTGTTTCTGGGATGGTAACTGATCCCATCCCCCAGCCACTGAGTGCCTCACTGCTCTGCTTTGCTCCCTCCCCTGCCACCCAGTTTCTGGGCCATGTTCGCACCTGTGTTTTCTGGGAGCTAAAGGCAGATTTGGGGCCTTCCTTTTAATTTTTGTGGCTTGACCTATGTGTCTTGTTCACTGCCTGATTTGGGGGGGGGGCGGAGTGGGGTCATTGCATGCCTTTCCCTCCCAGCAGCAGCCGCGGGGGCACAGAGGGCTGAG